>NW_027189134.1:3718603-3770908 GCF_040958095.1 Procambarus clarkii
GATTGAAGGCCAAATCACATATCGTAATACTACATAAAATAAAATCGAAATATTGGTAAAAATGAATATATTTACGTAGTATCAAACTACATGAAAAACGTGAAAAAAGTCACCATTTAACCATATTTGAGGATTTTAACTTCAAATCATAGAGCGAGGTTTCGTATTATTTAGATCCAAGAAAAGACATATGACAATGTTGTTTCCAATACAAATGATAAAAATCAATGTGTTTTCATTACAATTAACTAAAATGTTCCTGATTTTCCGTTTATATTACCGAGGGAAGATGTACTCGTAAAACCGCTCTAATCCGGCTGAAACGTCGATATATGCAATAAAAACCGAACTTCTCCCCTTTTCAATATCTTACTCAGTATTTTAACGAGAAACAAATAGATGATTGAAAATGAAGTATTTAAGTTTATTATCTAATCAATTATGTGTTTGCATAATTTTTATCGTATATATATGAATTAATACCAATAGACTGAAAATTCACAAAAACGTGGAAAACGGCAAAATATTGCCTAATTCGGTGATATTTTGTTTAAGTCACATAAAGGAAAACGGGAAGATAAACGTCAAAATATTGCTAAATTCGATGATTTTTCGTACAAAACAAAATGCAAGAAAACTTGCTTAAAATGAAATATTATGCGAAATTCTGAGATTTGAAGGCCAAATCACATATCGTGATACTACATGAAATAGAATCGAAATATTGGTAAAAATGAATATATTTACGTAGTATCAAATTACATGAAAAACGTGAAAAAAGTCACTATTTAACCATATTTGAGGATTTTATCTTCAAATCATGGAGAGAGGTTTCGTATTATTTAGATCCAAGAAAAGACTTATGACAATGCTGTTTCCAATACAAATGATAAAAATCAATGTGTTTTCATTAGAATTAACTAAAATGTTCCTGATTTTCCGTTTATATTACCGAGGGAAGATGTACACGTAAAACCGCTCTAATCCGGCTGAAACGTCGATATATGCAATAAAAACAGAACTTCTTCCCTTTTCAATATCTTACTCAGTATTTTAACGAGAAACAAATAGTTGATTGAAAATGAAGTAATTAAGGTTATTATCTAATCAATTATGTGTTTGCATCATTTTTATCGTATATATAATGAATTAATACCTATAGACTGAAAATTCACAAAAACGTGGAAAAACGAAACGTGCGAAATTCTGAGATTTGAAGGCCAAATCACATATCGTGATACTACATGAAATAGTATCGAAATATTGGTAAAAATGAATATATTTACGTAATATCAAACTACATGAAAAACGTGAAAAAGTCACTATTTAACCATATATGAGGATTTTAACTACAAATCATAGAGCGAGGTTTCGTATTATTTAGATCCAAGAAAAGACAAATGACAATGTTGTTTCCAATATAAATGATAAAAATCAATGTGTTTTCATTAGAATTAACTAAAATGTTCCTGATTTTCCGCTTATATTACCGATGGAAGATGTACACGAAAATCGCTCTATTCCGGCTGAAACGTCGATATATGCAATAAAAACAGAACTTCTCCCCTTTTCAATATCTTACTCAGTATTTTAACGAGAAACAAATAGTTGATTGAAAATGAAGTATTTAAGGTTATTATATAATCAATTATGTGTTTGCATCATTTTTATCTTATATATAATGAATTAATACCTATAGACTGAAAATTCACAAAAACGTGGAGAAACGGCAAAATATTGCCTAATTCGATGATATTTTGTTTAAATCAAATAAAGGAAAAGGGGATGATAAACGTCAAAATATTGCTAAATTCGATGATTTTTCGTACGAAACAAAATGCAAGAAAACTTGCTTAAAATGCAATATTATGCGAAATTCTGAGCTATGAAGGCCAAATCACATATCGTGATACTACATGAAATAAAATCGAAATATTGGTAAAAATGAATATATTTGAAAAGGATCAAACTACATGAAAAACGTGAAATAAGTCAATATTTAACCATATTTGAGGATTTTAACTTCAAATCATAGAGCGAGGTTTCGTATTATTTAGATCCAAGAAAAGACATATGACAATGTTGTTTCCAATACAAATGATAAAAATCAATGTGTTTTCATTACAATTAACTAAAATGTTCCTGATTTTCCGTTTATATTACCGAGGGAAGATGTACACGTAAAACCGCTCTAATCCGGCTGAAACGTCGATATATGCAATAAAAACCGAACTTCTCCCCTTTTCAATATCTTACTCAGTATTTTAACGAGAAACAAATAGATGATTGAAAATGAAGTATATAAGGTTATTATCTAATCAATTATAGGTTTGCATAATTTTTATCGTATATATATGAATTAATACCCATAGACTGAAAATTCACAAAAACGTGGAAAACGGCAAAATATTGCCTAATTCGATGATATTTTGTTTAAGTCACATAAAGTAAAAGGGGATGATAAATGTCAAAATATTGCTAAATTCGATGATTTTTCGTACGAAACAAAATGCAAGAAAACTTGCTTAAAATGCAATATTATGCGAAATTCTGAGATTTGAAGGCCAAATCACATATCGTGATACTACATGAAATAGTATCGAAATATTGGTAAAAATGAATATATTTACGTAATATCAAACTACATGAAAAACGTGAAAAAAGTCACTATTTAACCATATTTGAGGATTTTAACTTCAAATCATAGAGCGAGGTTTCGTATTATTTAGATCCATGAAAAGACAAATGACAATGTTGTTTCCAATATAAATGATAAAAATCAATGTGTTTTCATTAGAATTAACTAAAAGGTTCCTGATTTTCCGTTTATATTACCAATGGAAGATGTACACGAATATCGCTTTATTCCGGCTGAAACGTCGATATATGCAATGAAAACAGAACTTCTCCTCTTTTCAATATCTTACTCAGTATTTTAACGAGAAACAAATAGTTGATTGAAAATGAAGTATTTAAGAATATTATCTAATCAATTATGTGTTTGCATCATTTTTATCGTATATATAATGAATTAATACCTATGGACTGAAAATTCACAAAAACGTGGAAAAACGGCAAAATATTGCCTAATTCGATGATATTTTGTTTAAGTCGCATAAAGGAAAAGGGGAAGATAAACGACAAAATATTGCTAAATTCGATGATTGTTCGTACGAAACAAAATGCAAGAAAACTTGCTTAAAATGCAATATTATGCGAAATTCTGAGATTTGAAGGCCAAATCACATATCGTAATACTACATAAAATAAAATCGAAATATTGGTAAAAATGAATATATTTACGTAGTATCAAACTACATGAAAAACGTGAAAAAAGTCACCATTTAACCATATTTGAGGATTTTAACTTCAAATCATAGAGCGAGGTTTCGTATTATTTAGATCCAAGAAAAGACATATGACAATGTTGTTTCCAATACAAATGATAAAAATCAATGTGTTTTCATTACAATTAACTAAAATGTTCCTGATTTTCCGTTTATATTACCGAGGGAAGATGTACTCGTAAAACCGCTCTAATCCGGCTGAAACGTCGATATATGCAATAAAAACCGAACTTCTCCCCTTTTCAATATCTTACTCAGTATTTTAACGAGAAACAAATAGATGATTGAAAATGAAGTAATTAAGGTTATTATCTAATCAATTATGTGTTTGCATCATTTTTATCGTATATATAATGAATTAATACCTATAGACTGAAAATTCACAAAAACGTGGAGAAACGGCAAAATATTGCCTAATTCGATGATATTTTGTTTAAGTCGCATAAAGGAAAAGGGGACGATAAACGTCAAAATATTGCTAAATTCGATGATTTTTCGTACAAAACAAAATGCAAGAAAACTTGCTTAAAATGCAATATTATTCGAAATTCTGAGATTTGAAAGCCAAATCACATATCGTGATACAACATGAAATAAAATCGAAATATTGGTAAAAATGAATATATTTACGTTATATCAAACTACATGAAAAACGTGAAAAAAGTCAATATATAACCATATTTGAGGATTTTAACTTCAAATCATAGAGCGAGGTTTCGTATTATTTAGATCCAAGAAAAGACATATGACAATGTTGTTTCCAATACAAATGATAAAAATCAATGTGTTTTCATTACAATTAACTAAAATGTTCCTGATTTTTCGTTTATATTACCGACGGAAGATGTACACGTAAAACCGCTCTAATCCGGCTGAAACGTCGATATATGCAATAAAAACAGAACTTCTCCCCTTTTCCATATCTTACTCGGTATTTTAACGAGAAACAAATAGTTGATTGAAAATGAAGTATTTAAGGTTATTATCTAATCAATTATGTGTTTGCATCATTTTTATCGTAGTTATAATGAATTAATACCTATAGACTGAAAATTCACAAAAACGTGGAAAAACGAAACGTGCGAAATTCTGAGGTTTGAAGGCCAAATCACATATCGTGATACTACATGAAATAGTATCGAAATATTGGTAAAAATGAATATATTTACGTAATATCAAACTACATGAAAAACGTGAAAAAGTCACTATTTAACCATATTTGAGGATTTTAACTTCAAATCATAGAGCGAGGTTTCGTATTATTTAGATCCAAGAAAAGACATATGACAATGTTGTTTCCAATACAAATGATAAAAATCAATGTGTTTTCATTACAATTAACTAAAATGTTCCTGATTTTCCGTTTATATTACCGAGGGAATATGTACACGTAAAACCGCTCTAATCCGGCTGAAACGTCGATATATGCAATAAAAACCGAACTTCTCCCCTTTTCAATATCTTACTCAGTATTTTACCGAGAAACAAATAGATGATTGAAAAAGAAGTATTTAATATTATTCTCTAATCAATTATGTGTTTGCTTTTCATTACAATTAACTAAAATGTTCCTGATTTTCCGTTTATATTACCGAGGGAAGATGTACACGTAAAACCGCTCTAATCCGGCTGAAACGTCGATATATGCAATAAAAACAGAACTTCTCCCCTTTTCAATATCTTACTCAGTATTTTAACGAGAAACAAATAGATGATTGAAAATGAAGTATTTAAGGTTATTATCAATTATGTGTTTGCATAATTTTTGTCGTATATATATGAATTAATACCCATAGACTGAAAATTCACAAAAACGTGGAAAACGGCAAAATATTGCCTAATTCGATGATATTTTGTTTGTCACATAAAGGAAAAGGGGATGATAAACGTCAAAATATTGCTAAATTCGATGATTTTTCGTACGAAACATAATGCAAGAAAACTTGCTTAAAATGCAATATTATGCGAAATTCTGAGATTTGAAGGCCAAATCACATATCGTGATACTACATGAAATAGTATCATTTTTATCGTATATATAATGAATTAATACCTATGGACTGAAAATTCACAAAAACGTGGAAAAACGGCAAAATATTGCCTAATTCGATGATATTTTGTTTAAGTCGCATAAAGGAAAAGGGGAAGATAAACGTCAAAATATTGCTAAATTCGATGATTTTTCGTACAAAACAAAATGCAAGAAAACTTGCTTAAAATGAAATATTATGCGAAATTCTGAGATTTGAAGGCCAAATCACATATCGTGATACTACATGAAATAGAATCGAAATATTGGTAAAAATGAATATATTTACGTAGTATCAAACTACATGAAAAACGTGAAAAAAGTCACTATTTAACCATATTTGAGGATTTTATCTTCAAATCATAGAGAGAGGTTTCGTATTACTTAGATCCAAGAAAAGACTTATGACAATGCTGTTTCCAATACAAATGATAAAAATCAATGTGTTTTCATTAGAATTAACTAAAATGTTCCTGATTTTCCGTTTATATTACCGAGGGAAGATGTACACGTAAAACCGCTCTAATCCGGCTGAAACGTCGATATATGCAATAAAAACCGAACTTCTCCCCTTTTCTATATTTTACTCAGTATTTTAACGAGAAACAAATAGATGATTGAAAATGAAGTATTTAAGGTTATTATCTAATTAATTATAGGTTTGCATCATTTTTATCGTATATATATGAATATATACGATAAAAATAGTCTAAACCCATAGACTTAAAATTCACAAAAACGTGGAAAACGGCAAAATATTGCCTAATTCGATGATATTTTGTTTAAGTCACATAAAGTAAAAGGGGATGATAAATGTCAAAATATTGCTAAATTCGATGATTTTTCGTACGAAACAAAATGCAAGAAAACTTGCTTAAAATGCAATATTATGCGAAATTCTGAGATTTGAAGGCCAAATCACATATCGTGATACGACATGAAATAGTATCGAAATATTGGTAAAAATGAATATATTTACGTAATATCAAACTACATGAAAAACGTGAAAAAAGTCACTATTTAACCATATTTGAGGATTTTAACTTCAAATCATAGAGCGAGGTTTCGTATTATTTAGATCCATGAAAAGACAAATGACAATGTTGTTTCCAATATAAATGATAAAAATCAATGTGTTTTCATTAGAATTAACTAAAAGGTTCCTGATTTTCCGTTTATATTAGCAATGGAAGATGTACACGAAAATCGCTTTATTCCGGCTGAAACGTCGATATATGCAATGAAAACAGAACTTCTCCTCTTTTCAATATCTTACTCAGTATTTTAACGAGAAACAAATAGTTGATTGAAAATGAAGTATTTAAGAATATTATCTAATCAATTATGTGTTTGCATCATTTTTATCGTATATATAATGAATTAATACCTATGGACTGAAAATTCACAAAAACGTGGAAAAACGGCAAAATATTGCCTAATTCGATGATATTTTGTTTAAGTCGCATAAAGGAAAAGGGGAAGATAAACGTCAAAATATTGCTAAATTCGATGATTGTTCGTACGAAACAAAATGCAAGAAAACTTGCTTAAAATGCAATATTATGCGAAATTCTGAGATTTGAAGGCCAAATCACATATCGTAATACTACATAAAATAAAATCGAAATATTGGTAAAAATGAATATATTTACGTAGTATCAAACTACATGAAAAACGTGAAAAAAGTCACCATTTAACCATATTTGAGGATTTTAACTTCAAATCATAGAGCGAGGTTTCGTATTATTTAGATCCAAGAAAAGACATATGACAATGTTGTTTCCAATACAAATGATAAAAATCAATGTGTTTTCATTACAATTAACTAAAATGTTCCTGATTTTCCGTTTATATTACCGAGGGAAGATGTACACGTAAAACCGCTCTAATCCGGCTGAAACGTCGATATATGCAATAAAAACAGAACTTCTCCCCTTTTCAATATCTTACTCAGTATTTTAACGAGAAACAAATAGAGTATTGAAAATGAAGTATTTAAGTTTATTATCTAATCAATTATGTGTTTGCATAATTTTTATCGTATATATATGAATTAATACCCATAGACTGAAAATTCACAAAAACGTGGAAAACGGCAAAATATTGCCTAATTCGGTGATATTTTGTTTAAGTCACATAAAGGAAAATGGGAAGATAAACGTCAAAATATTGCTAAATTCGATGATTTTTCGTACAAAACAAAATGCAAGAAAACTTGCTTAAAATGAAATATTATGCGAAATTCTGAGATTTGAAGGCCAAATCACATATCGTGATACTACATGAAATAGTATCATTTTTATCGTATATATAATGAATTAATACCAATGGACTGAAAATTCACAAAAACGTGGAAAAACGGCAAAATATTGCCTAATTCGATGATATTTTGTTTAAGTCGCATAAAGGAAAAGGGGAAGATAAACGTCAAAATATTGCTAAATTCGATGATTTTTCGTACAAAACAAAATGCAAGAAAACTTGCTTAAAATGCAATATTATGCGAAATTCTGAGATTTGAAGGCCAAATCACATATCGTGATACTACATGAAATAGAATCGAAATATTGGTAAAAATGAATATAATTACGTAGTATCAAACTACATGAAAAACGTGAAAAAAGTCACTATTTAACCATATTTGAGGATTTTATCTTCAAATCATAGAGAGAGGTTTCGTATTATTTAGATCCACTAAAAGACTTATGACAATGCTGTTTCCAATACAAATGATAAAAATTAATGTGTTTTCATTAGAATTAACTAAAATGTTCCTGATTTTCCGTTTATATTACCGAGGGAAGATGTACACGTAATACCGCTCTAATCCGGCTGAAACGTCGATATATGCAATAAAAACAGAACTTCTTCCCTTTTCAATATCTTACTCAGTATTTTAACGAGAAACAAATAGTTGATTGAAAATGAAGTAATTAAGGTTATTATCTAATCAATTATGTGTTTGCATCATTTTTATCGTATATATAATGAATTAATACCTATAGACTGAAAATTCACAAAAACGTGGAAAAACGAAACGTGCGAAATTCTGAGATTTGAAGGCCAAATCACATATCGTGATACTACATGAAATAGTATCGAAATATTGGTAAAAATGAATATATTTACGTAATATCAAACTACATGAAAAACGTGAAAAAGTCACTATTTAACCATATATGAGGATTTTAACTACAAATCATAGAGCGAGGTTTCGTATTATTTAGATCCAAGAAAAGACAAATGACAATGTTGTTTCCAATACAAATGATAAAAATCAATGTGTTTTCATTATAATTAACTAAAATGTTCCTGATTTTCCGCTTATATTACCGATGGAAGATGTACACGAAAATCGCTCTATTCCGGCTGAAACGTCGATATATGCAATAAAAACAGAACTTCTCCCCTTTTCAATATCTTACTCAGTATTTTAACGAGAAACAAATAGTTGATTGAAAATGAAGTATTTAAGGTTATTATATAATCAATTATGCGTTTGCATCATTTTTATCTTATATATAATGAATTAATACCTATAGACTGAAAATTCACAAAAACGTGGAGAAACGGCAAAATATTGCCTAATTCGATGATATTTTGTTTAAATCAAATAAAGGAAAAGGGGATGATAAACGTCAAAATATTGCTAAATTCGATGATTTTTCGTACGAAACAAAATGCAAGAAAACTTGCTTAAAATGCAATATTATGCGAAATTCTGAGCTTTGAAGGCCAAATCACATATCGTGATACTACATGAAATAAAATCGAAATATTGGTAAAAATGAATATATTTACGTAGTATCAAACTACATGAAAAACGTGAAAAAAGTCACCATTTAACCATATTTGAGGATTTTAACTTCAAATCATAGAGCGAGGTTTCGTATTATTTAGATCCAAGAAAAGACATATGACAATGTTGTTTCCAATACAAATGATAAAAATCAATGTGTTTTCATTACAATTAACTAAAATGTTCCTGATTTTCCGTTTATATTACCGAGGGAAGATGTACACGTAAAACCGCTCTAATCGGGCTGAAACGTCGATATATGCAATAAAAACCGAACTTCTCCCCTTTACAATATCTTACTCAGTATTTTAACGAGAAACAAATAGATGATTGAAAATGAAGTATTTAAGGTTATTATCTAATCAATTATGTGTTTGCATAATTTTTATCGTATATATATGAATTAATACCCATATACTGAAAATTCACAAAAACGTGGAAAACGGCAAAATATTGCCTAATTCGATGATATTTTGTTTATGTCACATAAAGGAAAAGGGGATGATAAACGTCAAAATATTGCTAAATTCGATGATTTTTCGTACGAAACAAAATGCAAGAAAACTTGCTTAAAATGCAATACTATGCGAAATTCTGAGATTTGAAGGCCAAATCACATATCGTGATACTACATGAAATAGTATCGAAATATTGGTAAAAATGAATATATTTACGTAATATCAAACTACATGAAAAACGTGAAAAAAGTCAATATATAACCATATTTGAGGATTTTAACTTCAAATCTTAGAGCGAGGTTTCGTATTATTTAGATCGAAGAAAAGACATATCACAATGTTGTTTCCAATACAAATGATAAAAATCAATGTGTTTTCATTACAATTAACTAAAATGTTCCTGATTTTCCGTTTATATTACCGAGGGAAGATGTACACGTAAAACCGCTCTAATCCGGCTGAAACGTCGATATATGCAATAAAAACAAAACTTCTCCCCTTTTCAATATCTTACTCAGTATTTTAACGAGAAACAAATAGTTGATTGAAAATGAAGTATTTAAGGTTATTATCTAATCAATTATGTGTTTGCATCATTTTTATAGTATATATAATGAATTAATACCTATCGACTGAAAATTCACAAAAACGTGGAAAAACGGCAAAATATTGCGTAATTCGATGATATTTTGTTTAAATCAAATAAAGGAAAAGGGGATGATAAACGTCAAAATATTGCTAAATTCGATGATTTTTCGTACGAAACAAAATGCAAGAAAACTTGCTTAAAATGCAATATTATGCGAAATTCTGAGATTTGAAGGCCAAATCACATATCGTGATACTACATGAAATAGTATCGAAATATTGGTAAAAATGAATATATTTACGTAATATCAAACTACATGAAAAACGTGAAAAAAGTCAATATATAACCATATTTGAGGATTTTAACTTCAAATCATAGAGCGAGGTTTCGTATTATTTAGATCTAAGAAAAGACATATGACAATGTTGTTTCCAATACAAATGATAAAAATCAATGTGTTTTCATTACAATTAACTAAAATGTTCCTGATTTTCCGTTTATATTACCGAGGGAAGATGTACACGTAAAACCGCTCTAATCCGGCTGAAACGTCGATATATGCAATAAAAACAGAACTTCTCCCCTTTTCAATATCTTACTCAGTATTTTAACGAGAAACAAATAGATGATTGAAAATGAAGTATTTAAGGTTATTATCAATTATGTGTTTGCATAATTTTTGTCGTATATATATGAATTAATACCCATAGACTGAAAATTCACAAAAACGTGGAAAACGGCAAAATATTGCCTAATTCGATGATATTTTGTTTATGTCACATAAAGGAAAAGGGGATGATAAACGTCAAAATATTGCTAAATTCGATGATTTTTCGTACGAAACATAATGCAAGAAAACTTGCTTAAAATGCAATATTATGCGAAATTCTGAGATTTGAAGGCCAAATCACATATCGTGATACTACATGAAATAGCATCATTTTTATCGTATATATAATGAATTAATACCTATGGACTGAAAATTCACAAAAACGTGGAAAAACGGCAAAATATTGCCTAATTCGATGATATTTTGTTTAAGTCGCATAAAGGAAAAGGGGAAGATAAACGTCAAAATATTGCTAAATTCGATGATTTTTCGTACAAAACAAAATGCAAGAAAACTTGCTTAAAATGAAATATTATGCGAAATTCTGAGATTTGAAGGCCAAATCACATATCGTGATACTACATGAAATAGAATCGAAATATTGGTAAAAATGAATATATTTACGTAGTATCAAACTACATGAAAAACGTGAAAAAAGTCACTATTTAACCATATTTGAGTATTTTATCTTCAAATCATAGAGAGAGGTTTCGTATTACTTAGATCCAAGAAAAGACTTATGACAATGCTGTTTCCAATACAAATGATAAAAATCAATGTGTTTTCATTAGAATTAACTAAAATGTTCCTGATTTTCCGTTTATATTACCGAGGGAAGATGTACACGTAAAACCGCTCTAATCCGGCTGAAACGTCGATATATGCAATAAAAACCGAACTTCTCCCCTTTTCTATATTTTACTCAGTATTTTAACGAGAAACAAATAGATGATTGAAAATGAAGTATTTAAGGTTATTATCTAATTAATTATAGGTTTGCATCATTTTTATCGTATATATATGAATATATACGATAAAAATAGTCTAAACCCATAGACTTAAAATTCACAAAAACGTGGAAAACGGCAAAATATTGCCTAATTCAATGATATTTTGTTTAAGTCACATAAAGTAAAAGGGGATGATAAATGTCAAAATATTGCTAAATTCGATGATTTTTCGTACGAAACAAAATGCAAGAAAACTTGCTTAAAATGCAATATTATGCGAAATTCTGAGATTTGAAGGCCAAATCACATATCGTGATACTACATGAAATAGTATCGAAATATTGGTAAAAATGAATATATTTTCGTAATATCAAACTACATGAAAAACGTGAAAAAAGTCACTATTTAACCATATTTGAGGATTTTAACTTCAAATCATAGAGCGAGGTTTCGTATTATTTAGATCCATGAAAAGACAAATGACAATGTTGTTTCCAATATAAATGATAAAAATCAATGTGTTTTCATTAGAATTAACTAAAAGGTTCCTGATTTTCCGTTTATATTACCGATGGAAGATGTACACGAAAATCGCTTTATTCCGGCTGAAACGTCGATATATGCAATGAAACAGAACTTCTCCTCTTTTCAATATCTTACTCAGTATTTTAACGAGAAACAAATAGTTGATTGAAAATGAAGTATTTAAGAATATTATCTAATCAATTATGTGTTTGCATCATTTTTATCGTATATATAATGAATTAATACCTATGGACTGAAAATTCACAAAAACGTGGAAAAACGGCAAAATATTGCCTAATTCGATGATATTTTGTTTAAGTCGCATAAAGGAAAAGGGGAAGATAAACGTCAAAATATTGCTAAATTCGATGATTGTTCGTACGAAACAAAATGCAAGAAAACTTGCTTAAAATGCAATATTATGCGAAACTCTGAGATTTGAAGGCCAAATCACATATCGTAATACTACATAAAATAAAATCGAAATATTGGTAAAAATGAATATATTTACGTCGTATCAAACTACATGAAAAACGTGAAAAAAGTCACCATTTAACCATATTTGAGGATTTTAACTTCAAATCATAGAGCGAGGTTTCGTATTATTTAGATCCAAGAAAAGACATATGACAATGTTGTTTCCAATACAAATGATAAAAATCAATGTGTTTTCATTACAATTAACTAAAATGTTCCTGATTTTCCGTTTATATTACCGAGGGAAGATGTACACGTAAAACCGCTCTAATCCGGCTGAAACGTCGATATATGCAATAAAAACCGAACTTCTCCCCTTTTCAATATCTTACTCAGTATTTTAACGAGAAACAAATAGATGATTGAAAATGAAGTATTTAAGTTTATTATCTAATCAATTATGTGTTTGCATAATTTTTATCGTATATATATGAATTAATACCCATAGACTGAAAATTCACAAAAACGTGGAAAACGGCAAAATATTGCCTAATTCGGTGATATTTTGTTTAAGTCACATAAAGGAAAATGGGAAGATAAACGTCAAAATATTGCTAAATTCGATGATTTTTCGTACAAAACAAAATGCAAGAAAACTTGCTTAAAATGAAATATTATGCGAAATTCTGAGATTTGAAGGCCAAATCACATATCGTGATACTACATGAAATAGTATCATTTTTATCGTATATATAATGAATTAATACCAATGGACTGAAAATTCACAAAAACGTGGAAAAACGGCAAAATATTGCCTAATTCGATGATATTTTGTTTAAGTCGCATAAAGGAAAAGGGGAAGATAAACGTCAAAATATTGCTAAATTCGATGATTTTTCGTACAAAACAAAATGCAAGAAAACTTGCTTAAAATGCAATATTATGCGAAATTCTGAGATTTGAAGGCCAAATCACATATCGTGATACTACATGAAATAGAATCGAAATATTGGTAAAAATGAATATATTTACGTAGTATCAAACTACATGAAAAACGTGAAAAAAGTCACTATTTAACCATATTTGAGGATTTTATCTTCAAATCATTGAGAGAGGTTTCGTATTATTTAGATCCAAGAAAAGACTTATGACAATGCTGTTTCCAATACAAATGATAAAAATCAATGTGTTTTCATTAGAATTAACTAAAATGTTCCTGATTTTCCGTTTATATTACCGAGGGAAGATGTACACGTAAAACCGCTCTAATCCGGCTGAAACGTCGATATATGCAATAAAAACAGAACTTCTTCCCTTTTCAATATCTTACTCAGTATTTTAACGAGAAACAAATAGTTGATTGAAAATGAAGTAATTAAGGTTATTATCTAATCAATTATGTGTTTGCATCATTTTTATCGTATATATAATGAATTAATACCTATAGACTGAAAATTCACAAAAACGTGGAAAAACGAAACGTGCGAAATTCTGAGATTTGAAGGCCAAATCACATATCGTGATACTACATGAAATAGTATCGAAATATTGGTAAAAATGAATATATTTACGTAATATCAAACTACATGAAAAACGTGAAAAAGTCACTATTTAACCATATATGAGGATTTTAACTACAAATCATAGAGCGAGGTTTCGTATTATTTAGATCCAAGAAAAGACAAATGACAATGTTGTTTCCAATACAAATGATAAAAATCAATGTGTTTTCATTAGAATTAACTAAAATGTTCCTGATTTTCCGCTTATATTACCGATGGAAGATGTACACGAAAATCGCTCTATTCCGGCTGAAACGTCGATATATGCAATAAAAACAGAACTTCTCCCCTTTTCAATATCTTACTCAGTATTTTAACGAGAAACAAATAGTTGATTGAAAATTAAGTATTTAAGGTTATTATATAATCAATTATGTGTTTGCATCATTTTTATCTTATATATAATGAATTAATACCTATAGACTGAAAATTCACAAAAACGTGGAGAAACGGCAAAATATTGCCTAATTCGATGATATTTTGTTTAAATCAAATAAAGGAAAAGGGGATGATAAACGTCAAAATATTGCTAAATTCGATGATTTTTCGTACGAAACAAAATGCAAGAAAACTTGCTTAAAATGCAATATTATGCGAAATTCTGAGCTTTGAAGGCCAAATCACATATCGTGATACTACACGAAATAAAATCGAAATATTGGTAAAAATGAATATATTTGAAAAGGATCAAACTACATGAAAAACGTGAAATAAGTCAATATTTAACCATATTTGAGGATTTTAACTTCAAATCATAGAGCGAGGTTTCGTATTATTTAGATCCAAGAAAAGACATATGACAATGTTGTTTCCAATACAAATGATAAAAATCAATGTGTTTTCATTACAATTAACTAAAATGTTCCTGATTTTCCGTTTATATTACCGAGGGAAGATGTACACGTAAAACCGCTCTAATCCGGCTGAAACGTCGATATATGCAATAAAAACCGAACTTCTCCCCTTTTCAATATCTTACTCAGTATTTTAACGAGAAACAAATAGATGATTGAAAATGAAGTATTTAAGGTTATTATCTAATCAATTATAGGTTTGCATAATTTTTATCGTATATATATGAATTAATACCCATAGACTGAAAATTCACAAAAACGTGGAAAACGGCAAAATATTGCCTAATTCGATGATATTTTGTTTAAGTCACATAAAGTAAAAGGGGATGATAAATGTCAAAATATTGCTAAATTCGATGATTTTTCGTACGAAACAAAATGCAAGAAAACTTGCTTAAAATGCAATAATTTGCGAAATTCTGAGATTTGAAGGCCAAATCACATATCGTGATACTACATGAAATAGTATCGAAATATTGGTAAAAATGAATATATTTACGTAATATCAAACTACATGAAAAACGTGAAAAAAGTCACTATTTAACCATATTTGAGGATTTTAACTTCAAATCATAGAGCGAGGTTTCGTATTATTTAGATCCATGAAAAGACAAATGACAATGTTGTTTCCAATATAAATGATAAAATTCAATGGGTTTTCATTAGAATTAACTAAAAGGTTCCTGATTTTCCGTTTATATTACCAATGGAAGAAGTACACGAAAATCGCTTTATTCCGGCTGAAACGTCGATATATGCAATGAAAACAGAACTTCTCCTCTTTTCAATATCTTACTCAGTATTTTAACGAGAAACAAATAGTTGATTGAAAATGAAGTATTTAAGAATATTATCTAATCAATAATGTGTTTGCATCATTTTTATCGTATATATAATGAATTAATACCTATGGACTGAAAATTCACAAAAACGTGGAAAAACGGCAAAATATTTCCTAATTCGATGATATTTTGTTTAAGTCGCATAAAGGAAAAGGGGAAGATAAACGTCAAAATATTGCTAAATTCGATGATTGTTCGTACGAAACAAAATGCAAGAAAACTTGCTTAAAATGCAATATTATGCGAAATTCTGAGATTTGAAGGCCAAATCACATATCGTAATACTACATAAAATAAAATCGAAATATTGGTAAAAATGAATATATTTACGTAGTATCAAACTACATGAAAAACGTGAAAAAAGTCACCATTTAACCATATTTGAGGATTTTAACTTCAAATCAAAGAGCGAGGTTTCGTATTATTTAGATCCAAGAAAAGACATATGACAATGTTGTTTCCAATACAAATGATAAAAATCAATGTGTTTTCATTACAATTAACTAAAATGTTCCTGATTTTCCGTTTATATTACCGAGGGAAGATGTACTCGTAAAACCGCTCTAATCCGGCTGAAACGTCGATATATGCAATAAAAACCGAACTTCTCCCCTTTTCAATATCTTACTCAGTATTTTAACGAGAAACAAATAGATGATTGAAAATGAAGTATTTAAGTTTATTATCTAATCAATTATGTGTTTGCATAATTTTTATCGTATATATATGAATTAATACCAATAGACTGAAAATTCACAAAAACGTGGAAAACGGCAAAATATTGCCTAATTCGGTGATATTTTGTTTAAGTCACATAAAGGAAAACGGGAAGATAAACGTCAAAATATTGCTAAATTCGATGATTTTTCGTACAAAACAAAATGCAAGAAAACTTGCTTAAAATGAAATATTATGCGAAATTCTGAGATTTGAAGGCCAAATCACATATCGTGATACTACATGAAATAGAATCGAAATATTGGTAAAAATGAATATATTTACGTAGTATCAAATTACATGAAAAACGTGAAAAAAGTCACTATTTAACCATATTTGAGGATTTTATCTTCAAATCATGGAGAGAGGTTTCGTATTATTTAGATCCAAGAAAAGACTTATGACAATGCTGTTTCCAATACAAATGATAAAAATCAATGTGTTTTCATTAGAATTAACTAAAATGTTCCTGATTTTCCGTTTATATTACCGAGGGAAGATGTACACGTAAAACCGCTCTAATCCGGCTGAAACGTCGATATATGCAATAAAAACAGAACTTCTTCCCTTTTCAATATCTTACTCAGTATTTTAACGAGAAACAAATAGTTGATTGAAAATGAAGTAATTAAGGTTATTATCTAATCAATTATGTGTTTGCATCATTTTTATCGTATATATAATGAATTAATACCTATAGACTGAAAATTCACAAAAACGTGGAAAAACGAAACGTGCGAAATTCTGAGATTTGAAGGCCAAATCACATATCGTGATACTACATGAAATAGTATCGAAATATTGGTAAAAATGAATATATTTACGTAATATCAAACTACATGAAAAACGTGAAAAAGTCACTATTTAACCATATATGAGGATTTTAACTACAAATCATAGAGCGAGGTTTCGTATTATTTAGATCCAAGAAAAGACAAATGACAATGTTGTTTCCAATATAAATGATAAAAATCAATGTGTTTTCATTAGAATTAACTAAAATGTTCCTGATTTTCCGCTTATATTACCGATGGAAGATGTACACGAAAATCGCTCTATTCCGGCTGAAACGTCGATATATGCAATAAAAACAGAACTTCTCCCCTTTTCAATATCTTACTCAGTATTTTAACGAGAAACAAATAGTTGATTGAAAATGAAGTATTTAAGGTTATTATATAATCAATTATGTGTTTGCATCATTTTTATCTTATATATAATGAATTAATACGTATAGACTGAAAATTCACAAAAACGTGGAGAAACGGCAAAATATTGCCTAATTCGATGATATTTTGTTTAAATCAAATAAAGGAAAAGGGGATGATAAACGTCAAAATATTGCTAAATTCGATGATTTTTCGTACGAAACAAAATGCAAGAAAACTTGCTTAAAATGCAATATTATGCGAAATTCTGAGCTATGAAGGCCAAATCACATATCGTGATACTACATGAAATAAAATCGAAATATTGGTAAAAATGAATATATTTGAAAAGGATCAAACTACATGAAAAACGTGAAATAAGTCAATATTTAACCATATTTGAGGATTTTAACTTCAAATCATAGAGCGAGGTTTCGTATTATTTAGATCCAAGAAAAGACATATGACAATGTTGTTTCCAATACAAATGATAAAAATCAATGTGTTTTCATTACAATTAACTAAAATGTTCCTGATTTTCCGTTTATATTACCGAGGGAAGATGTACACGTAAAACCGCTCTAATCCGGCTGAAACGTCGATATATGCAATAAAAACCGAACTTCTCCCCTTTTCAATATCTTACTCAGTATTTTAACGAGAAACAAATAGATGATTGAAAATGAAGTATATAAGGTTATTATCTAATCAATTATAGGTTTGCATAATTTTTATCGTATATATATGAATTAATACCCATAGACTGAAAATTCACAAAAACGTGGAAAACGGCAAAATATTGCCTAATTCGATGATATTTTGTTTAAGTCACATAAAGTAAAAGGGGATGATAAATGTCAAAATATTGCTAAATTCGATGATTTTTCGTACGAAACAAAATGCAAGAAAACTTGCTTAAAATGCAATATTATGCGAAATTCTGAGATTTGAAGGCCAAATCACATATCGTGATACTACATGAAATAGTATCGAAATATTGGTAAAAATGAATATATTTACGTAATATCAAACTACATGAAAAACGTGAAAAAAGTCACTATTTAACCATATTTGAGGATTTTAACTTCAAATCATAGAGCGAGGTTTCGTATTATTTAGATCCATGAAAAGACAAATGACAATGTTGTTTCCAATATAAATGATAAAAATCAATGTGTTTTCATTAGAATTAACTAAAAGGTTCCTGATTTTCCGTTTATATTACCAATGGAAGATGTACACGAATATCGCTTTATTCCGGCTGAAACGTCGATATATGCAATGAAAACAGAACTTCTCCTCTTTTCAATATCTTACTCAGTATTTTAACGAGAAACAAATAGTTGATTGAAAATGAAGTATTTAAGAATATTATCTAATCAATTATGTGTTTGCATCATTTTTATCGTATATATAATGAATTAATACCTATGGACTGAAAATTCACAAAAACGTGGAAAAACGGCAAAATATTGCCTAATTCGATGATATTTTGTTTAAGTCGCATAAAGGAAAAGGGGAAGATAAACGACAAAATATTGCTAAATTCGATGATTGTTCGTACGAAACAAAATGCAAGAAAACTTGCTTAAAATGCAATATTATGCGAAATTCTGAGATTTGAAGGCCAAATCACATATCGTAATACTACATAAAATAAAATCGAAATATTGGTAAAAATGAATATATTTACGTAGTATCAAACTACATGAAAAACGTGAAAAAAGTCACCATTTAACCATATTTGAGGATTTTAACTTCAAATCATAGAGCGAGGTTTCGAATTATTTAGATCCAAGAAAAGACATATGACAATGTTGTTTCCAATACAAATGATAAAAATCAATGTGTTTTCATTACAATTAACTAAAATGTTCCTGATTTTCCGTTTATATTACCGAGGGAAGATGTACTCGTAAAACCGCTCTAATCCGGCTGAAACGTCGATATATGCAATAAAAACCGAACTTCTCCCCTTTTCAATATCTTACTCAGTATTTTAACGAGAAACAAATAGATGATTGAAAATGAAGTAATTAAGGTTATTATCTAATCAATTATGTGTTTGCATCATTTTTATCGTATATATAATGAATTAATACCTATAGACTGAAAATTCACAAAAACGTGGAGAAACGGCAAAATATTGCCTAATTCGATGATATTTTGTTTAAGTCGCATAAAGGAAAAGGGGACGATAAACGTCAAAATATTGCTAAATTCGATGATTTTTCGTACAAAACAAAATGCAAGAAAACTTGCTTAAAATGCAATATTATTCGAAATTCTGAGATTTGAAAGCCAAATCACATATCGTGATACAACATGAAATAAAATCGAAATATTGGTAAAAATGAATATATTTACGTTATATCAAACTACATGAAAAACGTGAAAAAAGTCAATATATAACCATATTTGAGGATTTTAACTTCAAATCATAGAGCGAGGTTTCGTATTATTTAGATCCAAGAAAAGACATATGACAATGTTGTTTCCAATACAAATGATAAAAATCAATGTGTTTTCATTACAATTAACTAAAATGTTCCTGATTTTTCGTTTATATTACCGACGGAAGATGTACACGTAAAACCGCTCTAATCCGGCTGAAACGTCGATATATGCAATAAAAACAGAACTTCTCCCCTTTTCAATATCTTACTCAGTATTTTAACGAGAAACAAATAGTTGATTGAAAATGAAGTATTTAAGGTTATTATCTAATCAATTATGTGTTTGCATCATTTTTATCGTAGTTATAATGAATTAATACCTATAGACTGAAAATTCACAAAAACGTGGAAAAACGAAACGTGCGAAATTCTGAGGTTTGAAGGCCAAATCACATATCGTGATACTACATGAAATAGTATCGAAATATTGGTAAAAATGAATATATTTACGTAATATCAAACTACATGAAAAACGTGAAAAAGTCACTATTTAACCATATTTGAGGATTTTAACTTCAAATCATAGAGCGAGGTTTCGTATTATTTAGATCCAAGAAAAGACATATGACAATGTTGTTTCCAATACAAATGATAAAAATCAATGTGTTTTCATTACAATTAACTAAAATGTTCCTGATTTTCCGTTTATATTACCGAGGGAATATGTACACGTAAAACCGCTCTAATCCGGCTGAAACGTCGATATATGCAATAAAAACCGAACTTCTCCCCTTTTCAATATCTTACTCAGTATTTTACCGAGAAACAAATAGATGATTGAAAAAGAAGTATTTAATATTATTCTCTAATCAATTATGTGTTTGCATAATTTTTATCGTATATATATGAATTAATACCTATAGACTGAAAATTCACAAAAACGTGGAAAACGGCAAAATATTGCCTAATTCGATGATATTTTGTTTAAGTCACATAAAGGAAAAGGGGATGATAAACGTCAAAATATTGCTAAATTCGATGATTTTTCGTACGAAACAAAACGCAAGAAAACTAGCTTAAAATGCAATATTATGCGAAATTCTGAGATTTGAAGGCCAAATCACATATCGTGATACTACATGAAATAGTATCGAAATATTGGTAAAAATGAATATATTTACGTAATATCAAACTACATGAAAAACGTGAAAAAAGTCAAAATATAACCATATTTGAGGATTTTAACTTCAAATCATAGAGCGAGGTTTCGTATTATTTAGATCCAAGAAAAGACATATGACAGTGTTGTTTACAATACAAATGATAAAAATC
The DNA here is from genome assembly GCF_040958095.1 of Procambarus clarkii. Classification (NCBI taxonomy): domain Eukaryota; kingdom Metazoa; phylum Arthropoda; class Malacostraca; order Decapoda; family Cambaridae; genus Procambarus; species Procambarus clarkii. The sequence goes on from NW_027189134.1 coordinate 3,740,179, forward strand.
AATGTGTTTTCATTACAATTAACTAAAATGTTCCTGATTTTCTGTTTATATTACCGAGGGAAGATGTACACGTAAAACCGCTCTAATCCGGCTGAAACGTCGATATATGCAATAAAATCAGAACTTCTCCCCTTTTCAATATCTTACTCAGTATTTTAACGAGAAACAAATAGTTGATTGAAAATGAAGTATTTAAGGTTATTATCTAATCAATTATGTGTTTGCATCATTTTTATCGTATATATAATGAATTAATACCTATAGACTGAAAAATCACAAAAACGTGGAAAAACGGCAAAATATTGCGTAATTCGATGATATTTTGTTTAAATCAAATAAAGGAAAAGGGGATGATAAACGTCAAAATATTGCTAAATTCGATGATTTTTCGTACGAAACAAAATGCAAGAAAACTTGCTTAAAATGCAATATTATGCGAAATTCTGAGATTTGAAGGCCAAATCACATATCGTGATACTACATGAAATAGAATCGAAATATTGGTAAAAATGAATATATTTACGTAGTATCAAACTACATGAAAAACGTGAAAAAAGTCACCATTTAACCATATTTGAGGATTTTAACTTCAAATCATAGAGCGAGGTTTCGTATTATTTAGATCCAAGAAAAGACATATGACAATGTTGTTTCCAATACAAATGATAAAAATCAATGTGTTTTCATTACAATTAACTAAAATGTTCCTGATTTTCTGTTTATATTACCGAGGGAAGATGGACACGTAAAACCGCTCTAATCCGGCTGAAACGTCGGTATATGCAATAAAAACAGAACTTCTCCCCTTTTCAATATCTTACTCAGTATTTTAACGAGAAACAAATAGTTGATTGAAAATGAAGTATTTAAGGTTATTATCTAATCAATTATGTGTTTGCATCATTTTTATCGTATATATAATGAATTAATACCTATAGACTGAAAATTCACAAAAACGTGGAAAAACGGCAAAATATTGCCTAATTCGATGACATTTTGTTTATGTCACATAAAGGAAAAGGGGATGATAAACGTCAAAATATTGCTAAATTCGATGATTTTTCGTGCGAAACAAAATGCAAGAAAACTTGCTTAAAATGCAATATAATGCGAAATTCTGAGATTTGAAGGCCAAATCACATATCGTGATACTACATGAAATAGTATCGAAATATTGGTAAAAATGAATATATTTACGTAATATCAAACTACATGAAAAACGTGAAAAAAGTCAATATATAACCATATTTGAGGATTTTAACTTCAAATCATAGAGCGAGGTTTCGTATTATTTAGATCCAAGAAAAGACATATGACAATGTTGTTTCCAATACAAATGATAAAAATCAATGTGTTTTCATTACAATTAACTAAAATGTTCCTGATTTTTCGTTTATATTACCGACGGAAGATGTACACGTAAAACCGCTCTAATCCGGCTGAAACGTCGATATATGCAATAAAAACAGAACTTCTCCCCTTTTCAATATCTTACTCAGTATTTTAACGAGAAACAAATAGTTGATTGAAAATGAAGTATTTAAGGTTATTATCTAATCAATTATGTGTTTGCATCATTTTTATCGTATATATAATGAATTAATACCTATAGACTGAAAATTCACAAAAACGTGGAAAAACGAAACGTGCGAAATTCTGAGATTTGAAGGCCAAATCACATATCGTGATACTACATGAAATAGTATCGAAATATTGGTAAAAATGAATATATTTACGTAATATCAAACTACATGAAAAACGTGAAAAAGTCACTATTTAACCATATTTGAGGATTTTAACTTCAAATCATAGAGCGAGGTTTCGTATTATTTAGATCCAAGAAAAGACATATGACAATGTTGTTTCCAATACAAATGATAAAAATCAATGTGTTTTCATTACAATTAACTAAAATGTTCCTGATTTTCCGTTTATATTACCGAGGGAATATGTACACGTAAAACCGCTCTAATCCGGCTGAAACGTCGATATATGCAATAAAAACCGAACTTCTCCCCTTTTCAATATCTTACTCAGTATTTTATCGAGAAAAAAATAGATGATTGAAAAAGAAGTATTTAATATTATTCTCTAATCAATTATGTGTTTGCATAATTTTTATCGTATATATATGAATTAATACCTATAGACTGAAAATTCACAAAAACGTGGAAAACGGCAAAATATTGCCTAATTCGATGATATTTTGTTTAAGTCACATAAAGGAAAAGGGGATGATAAACGTCAAAATATTGCTAAATTCGATGATTTTTCGTACGAAACAAAATGCAAGAAAACTAGCTTAAAATGCAATATTATGCGAAATTCTGAGATTTGAAGGCCAAATCACATATCGTGATACTACATGAAATAGTATCGAAATATTGGTAAAAATGAATATATTTACGTAATATCAAACTACATGAAAAACGTGAAAAAAGTCAAAATATAACCATATTTGAGGATTTTAACTTCAAATCATAGAGCGAGGTTTCGTATTATTTAGATCCAAGAAAAGACATATGACAGTGTTGTTAACAATACAAATGATAAAAATCAATGTGTTTTCATTACAATTAACTAAAATGTTCCTGATTTTCTGTTTATATTACCGAGGGAAGATGTACACGTAAAACCGCTCTAATCCGGCTGAAACGTCGATATATACAATAAAAACAGAACTTCTCCCCTTTTCAATATCTTACTCAGTATTTTAACGAGAAACAAACAGTTGATTGAAAATGAAGTATTTAAGGTTATTATCTAATCAATTATGTGTTTGCATCATTTTTATCGTATATATAATGAATTAATACCTATAGACTGAAAAATCACAAAAACGTGGAAAAATGGCAAAATATTGCGTAATTCGATGATATTTTGTTTAAATCAAATAAAGGAAAAGGGGATGATAAACGTCAAAATATTGCAAAATTCGATGATTTTTCGTACGAAACAAAATGCAAGAAAACTTGCTTAAAATGCAATATTATGCGAAATTCTGAGATTTGAAGGCCAAATCACATATCGTGATACTACATGAAATAGAATCGAAATATTGGTAAAAATGAATATATTTACGTAGTATCAAACTACATGAAAAACGTGAAAAAAGTCACCATTTAACCATATTTGAGGATTTTAACTTCAAATCATAGAGCGAGGTTTCGTATTATTTAGATCCAAGAAAAGACATATGACAATGTTGTTTCCAATACAAATGATAAAAATCAATGTGTTTTCATTACAATTAACTAAAATGTTCCTGATTTTCTGTTTATATTACCGAGGGAAGATGTACACGTAAAACCGCTCTAATCCGGCTGAAACGTCGATATATGCAATAAAAAAAGAACTTCTCCCCTTTTCAATATCTTACTCAGTATTTTAACGAGAAACAAATAGTTGATTGAAAATGAAGTATTTAAGGTTATTATCTAATCAATTATGTGTTTGCATCATTTTTATCGTATATATAATGAATTAATACCTATAGACTGAAAATTCACAAAAACGTGGAAAAACGGCAAAATATTGCCTAATTCGATGATATTTTGTTTATGTCACATAAAGGAAAAGGGGATGATAAACGTCAAAATATTGCTAAATTCGATGATTTTTCGTACGAAACATAATGCAAGAAAACTTGCTTAAAATGCAATATTATGCGAAATTCTGAGATTTGAAGGCCAAATCACATATCGTGATACTACATGAAATAAAATCGAAATATTGGTAAAAATGAATATATTTACGTAATATCAAACTACATGAAAAACGTGAAAAAGTCACTATTAAACCATATTTGAGGATTTTAACTTCAAATCATAGAGCGAGGTTTCGTATTATTTAGATCCAAGAAAAGACATATGACAATGTTGTTTCCAATACAAATGATAAAAATCAATGTGTTTTCATTACAATTAACTAAAATGTTCCTGATTTTTCGTTTATATTACCGAGGGAATATGTACACGTAAAACCGCTCTAATCCGGCTGAAACGTCGATATATGCAATGAAAACCGAACTTCTCCCCTTTTCAATATCTTACTCAGTATTTTACCGAGAAACAAATAGATGATTGAAAATGAAGTATTTAATATTATTCTCTAATCAATTATGTGTTTGCATAATTTTTATCGTATATATATGAATTAATACCTATAGACTGAAAATTCACAAAAACGTGGAAAACGGCAAAATATTGCCTAATTCGATGATATTTTGTTTAAGTCACATAAAGGAAAAGGGGATGATAAACGTCAAAATATTGCTAAATTCGACGATTTTTCGTACGAAACAAAATGCAAGAAAACTAGCTTAAAATGCAATATTATGCGAAATTCTGAGATTTGAAGGCCAAATCACATATCGTGATACTACATGAAATAGTATAGAAATATTGGTAAAAATGAATATATTTACGTAATATCAAACTACATGAAAAACGTGAAAAAAGTCAAAATATAACCATATCTGAGGATTTTAACTTCAAATCATAGAGCGAGGTTTCGTATTATTATTAGGTCCAAGAAAAGACATATGACAGTGTTGTTTCCAATACAAATGATAAAAATCAATGTGTTTTCATTACAATTAACTAAAATGTTCCTGATTTTCTGTTTATATTACCGAGGGAAGATGTACACGTAAAACCGCTCTAATCCGGCTGAAACGTCGATATATGCAATATAAACAGAACTTCTCCCCTTTTCAATATCTTACTCAGTATTTTAACGAGAAACAAATAGTTGATTAAAAATGAAGTATTTAAGGTTATTATCTAATCAATTATGTGTTTGCATCATTTTTATCGTATATATAATGAATTAATACCTATAGACTGAAAAATCACAAAAACGTGGAAAAACGGCAAAATATTGCGTAATTCGATGATATTTTGTTTAAATCAAATAAAGGAAAAGGGGATGATAAACGTCAAAATATTGCTAAATTCGATGATTTTTCGTACGAAACAAAATGCAAGAAAACTTGCTTAAAAAGCAATATTATGCGAAATTCTGAGATTTGAAGGCCAAATCACATATCGTGATACTACATGAAATAAAATCGAAATATTGGTAAAAATGAATATATTTACGTAGTATCAAACTACATGAAAAACGTGAAAAAAGTCACTATTTAACCATATTTGAGGATTTTAACTTCAAATCATAGAGCGAGGTTTCGTATTATTTAGATCCAAGAAAAGACATATGACAATGTTGTTTCCAATACAAATGATAAAAATCAATGTGTTTTCATTACAATTAACTAAAATGTTCCTGATTTTCCGTTTATTTTACCGAGGGAAGATGTACACGTAAATCCGCTCTAATCCGGCTGAAACGTCGATATATGCAATAAAAACCGAACTTCTCCCCTTTTCAATATCGTACTCAGTATTTTAACGAGAAACAAATAGATGATTGAAAATGAAGTATTTAAGGTTATTATCTAATCAATTATAGGTTTGCATAATTTTTATCGTATATATATGAATTAATACCCATAGACTGAAAATTCACAAAAACGTGGAAAACGGCAAAATATTGCCTAATTCGATGATATTTTGTTTAAGTCACATAAAGGAAAAGGGGATGATAAACGTCAAAATATTGCTAAATTCGATGATTTTTCGTGCGAAACAAAATGCAAGAAAACTTGCTTAAAATGCAATATTATGCGAAATTCTGAGATTTGAAGGCCAAATCACATATCGTGATACTACATGAAATAGTATCGAAATATTGGTAAAAATGAATATATTTACGTAATATCAAACTACATGAAAAACGTGAAAAAGTCACTATTTAACCATATTTGAGGATTTTAACTTCAAATCATAGAGCGAGGTTTCGTATTATTTAGATCCAAGAAAAGACATATGACAATGTTGTTTCCAATACAAATGATAAAAATCAATGTGTTTTCATTTCAATTAACTAAAATGTTCCTGATTTTCCGTTTATATTACCGAGGGAATATGTACACGTAAAACCGCTCTAATCCGGCTGAAACGTCGATATATGCAATAAAAACCGAACTTCTCCCCTTTTCAATATCTTACTCAGTATTTTACCGAGAAACAAATAGTTGATTGAAAAAGAAGTATTTAATATTATTCTCTAATCAATTATGTGTTTGCATAATTTTTATCGTATATATATGAATTAATACCTATAGACTGAAAATTCACAAAAACGTGGAAAACGGCAAAATATTGCCTAATTCGATGATATTTTGTTTAAGTCACATAAAGGAAAAGGGGATGATAAACGTCAAAATATTGCTAAATTCGATGATTTTTCGTACGAAACAAAATGCAAGAAAACTAGCTTAAAATGCAATATTATGCGAAATTCTGAGATTTGAAGGCCAAATCACATATCGTGATACTACATGAAATAGTATCGAAATATTGGTAAAAATGAATATATTTACGTAATATCAAACTACATGAAAAACGTGAAAAAAGTCAAAATATAACCATATTTGAGGATTTTAACTTCAAATCATAGAGCGAGGTTTCGTATTATTTAGATCCAAGAAAAGACATATGACAGTGTTGTTTCCAATACAAATGATAAAAATCAATGTGTTTTCATTACAATTAACTAAAATGTTCCTGATTTTCTGTTTATATTACCGAGGGAAGATGTACACGTAAAACCGCTCTAATCCGGCTGAAACGTCGATATATGCAATAAAAACCGAACTTCTCCCCTTTTCAATATCTTACTCAGTATTTTAACGAGAAACAAATAGTTGATTGAAAATGAAGTATTTAAGGTTATTATCTAATCAATTATGTGTTTGCATCATTTTTATCGTATATATAATGAATTAATACCTATAGACTGAAAAATCACAAAAACGTGGAAAAACGGCAAAATATTGCGTAATTCGATGATATTTTGTTTAAATCAAATAAAGGAAAAGGGGATGATAAACGTCAAAATATTGCTAAATTCGATGATTTTTCGTACGAAACAAAATGCAAGAAAACTTGCTTAAAAAGCAATATTATGCGAAATTCTGAGATTTGAAGGCCAAATCACATCGTGATACTACATGAAATAGAATCGAAATATTGGTAAAAATGAATATATTTACGTAGTATCAAACTACATGAAAAACGTGAAAAAAGTCACCATTTAACCATATTTGAGGATTTTAACTTCAAATCATAGAGCGAGGTTTCGAATTATTTAGATCCAAGAAAAGACATATGACAATGTTGTTTCCAATACAAATGATAAAAATCAATGTGTTTTCATTACAATTAACTAAAATGTTCCTGATTTTCTGTTTATATTACCGAGGGAAGATGTACACGTAAAACCGCTCTAATCCGGCTGAAACGTCGATATATGCAATAAAAACAGAACTTCTCCCCTTTTCAATATCTTACCCTAGTATTTTAACGAGAAACAAATAGTTGATTGAAAATGAAGTATTTAAGGTTATTATCTAATCAATTATGTGTTTGCATCATTTTTATCGTATATATAATGAATTAATACCTATAGACTGAAAATTCACAAAAACGTGGAAATCGGCAAAATATTGCCTAATTCGATGATATTTTGTTTATGTCACATAAAGGAAAAGGGGATGATAAACGTCAAAATATTGCTAAATTCGATGATTTTTCGTACGAAACATAATGCAAGAAAACTTGCTTAAAATGCAATATTATGCGAAATTCGGAGATTTGAAGGCCAAATCACATATCGTGATACTACATGAAATAGTATCATTTTTATCGTATATATAATGAATTAATACCTATGGACTGAAAATTCACAAAAACGTGGAACAACGGCAAAATATTGCCTAATTCGATGATATTTTGTTTAAGTCGCATAAAGGAAAAGGGGAAGATAAACGTCAAAATATTGCTAAATTCGATGATTTTTCGTACAAAACAAAATGCAAGAAAACTTGCTTAAAATGAAATATTATGCGAAATTCTGAGATTTGAAGGCCAATCACATATCGTGATACTACATGAAATAGAATCGAAATATTGGTAAAAATGAATATATTTACGTAGTATCAAACTACATGAAAAACGTGAAAAAAGTCACTATTTAACCATATTTGAGGATTTTATCTTCAAATCATAGAGAGAGGTTTCGTATTATTTAGATCCAAGAAAAGACATATGACAATGTTGTTTCCAATACAAATGATAAAAATCAATGTGTTTTCATTACAATTAACTAAAATGTTCCTGATTTTCCGTTTATTTTACCGAGGGAAGATGTACACGTAAATCCGCTCTAATCCGGCTGAAACGTCGATATATGCAATAAAAACCGAACTTCTCCCCTTTTGTATATTTTACTCAGTATTTTAACGAGAAACAAATAGATGATTGAAAATGAAGTATTTAAGGTTATTATCTAATTAATTATAGGTTTGCATCATTTTTATCGTATATATATGAATATATACGATAAAAATAGTCTAAACCCATAGACTTAAAATTCACAAAAACGTGGAAAACGGCAAAATATTGCTTAATTCGATGATATTTTGTTTAAGTCACATAAAGGAAAAGGGGATGATAAACGTCAAAATATTGCTAAATTCGATGATTGTTCGTACGAAACAAAAGGCAAGAAAACTTGCTTAAAATGCAATATTATGCGAAATTCTGAGATTTGAAGGCCAAATCACATATCGTGACACTACATGAAATAGAATCGAAATATTGGTAAAAATGAATATATTTACGTAGTATCAAACTACATGAAAAACGTGAAAAAAGTCACCATTTAACCATATTTGAGGATTTTAACTTCAAATCATAGAGCGAGGTTTCGTATTATTTAGATCCAAGAAAAGACATATGACAATGTTGTTTCCAATACAAATGATAAAAATCAATGTGTTTTCATTACAATTAACTAAAATGTTCCTGATTTTCTGTTTATATTACCGAGGGAAGATGTACACGTAAAACCGCTCTAATCCGGCTGAAACGTCGATAAATGCAATAAAAACAGAACTTCTCCCCTTTTCAATATCTTACTCAGTATTTTAACGAGAAACAAATAGTGATTGAAAATGAAGTATTTAAGGTTATTATCTAATCAATTATGTGTTTGCATCATTTTTATCGTATATATAATGAATTAATACCTATAGACTGAAAATTCACAAAAACGTGGAAAAACGGCAAAATATTGCCTAATTCGATGATATTTTGTTTATGTCACATAAAGGAAAAGGGGATGATAAACGTCAAAATATTGCTAAATTCGATGATTTTTCGTACGAAACATAATGCAAGAAAACTTGCTTAAAATGCAATATTATGCGAAATTCTGAGATTTGAAGGCCAAATCACATATCGTAATACTACATGAAATAGTATCATTTTTATCGTATATATAATGAATTAATACCTATGGACTGAAAATTCACAAAAACGTGGAAAAACGGCAAAATATTGCCTAATTCGATGATATTTTGTTTAAGTCGCATAAAGGAAAAGGGGAAGATAAACGTCAAAATATTGCTAAATTCGATGATTTTTCGTACAAAACAAAATGCAAGAAAACTTGCTTAAAATGAAATATTATGCGAAATTCTGAGATTTGAAGGCCAATCACATATCGTGATACTACATGAAATAGAATCGAAATATTGGTAAAAATGAATATATTTACGTAGCATCAAACTACATGAAAAACGTGAAAAAAGTCACTATTTAACCATATTTGAGGATTTTATCTTCAAATCATAGAGAGAGGTTTCGTATTATTTAGATCCAAGAAAAGACTTATGACAATGCTGTTTCCAATACAAATGATAAAAATCAATGTGTTTTCATTAGAATTAACTAAAATGTTCCTGATTTTCCGTTTATATTACCGAGGGAAGATGTACACGTAAAACCGCTCTAATCCGGCTGAAACGTCGATATATGCAATAAAAACCGAACTTCTCCCCTTTTCTATATTTTACTCAGTATTTTAACGAGAAACAAATAGATGATTGAAAATGAAGTATTTAAGGTTATTATCTAATTAATTATAGGTTTGCATCATTTTTATCGTATATATATGAATATATACGATAAAAATAGTCTAAACCCATAGACTTAAAATTCACAAAAACGTGGAAAACGGCAAAATATTGCCTAATTCGATGATATTTTGTTTAAGTCACATAAAGGAAAAGGGGATGATAAACGTCAAAATATTGCTAAATTCGATGATTGTTCGTACGAAACAAAAGGCAAGAAAACTTGCTTAAAATGCAATATTATGCGAAATTCTGAGATTTGAAGGCCAAATCACATATCGTGATACTACATGAAATAGTATCGAAATATTGGTAAAAATGAATATATTTACGTTATATCAAACTACATGAAAAACGTGAAAAAAGTCAATATATAACCATATTTGAGGATTTTAACTTCAAATCATAGAGCGAGGTTTCGTATTATTTAGATCCAAGAAAAGACATATGACAATGTTGTTTCCAATACAAATGATAAAAATCAATGTGTTTTCATTACAATTAGCTAAAATGTTCCTGATTTTTCGTTTATATTACCGACGGAAGATGTACACGTAAAACCGCTCTAATCCGGCTGAAACGTCGATATATGCAATAAAAACAGAACTTCTCCCCTTTTCAATATCTTACTCAGTATTTTAACGAGAAACAAATAGTTGATTGAAAATGAAGTATTTAAGGTTATTATCTAATCAATTATGTGTTTGCATCATTTTTATCGTATATATAATGAATTAATACCTATAGACTGAAAATTCACAAAAACGTGAAAAAACGAAACGTGCGAAATTCTGAGATTTGAAGGCCAAATCACATATCGTGATACTATATGAAATAGTATCGAAATATTGGTAAAAATGAATATATTTACGTAATATCAAACTACATGAAAAACGTGAAAAAGTCACTATTTAACCATATTTGAGGATTTTAACTTCAAATCATAGAGCGAGGTTTCGTATTATTTAGATCCAAGAAAAGACATATGACAATGTTGTTTCCAATACAAATGATAAAAATCAATGTGTTTTCATTACAATTAACTAAAATGTTCCTGATTTTCCGTTTATATTACCGAGGGAATATGTACACGTAAAACCGCTCTAATCCGGCTGAAACGTCGATATATGCAATAAAAACCGAACTTCTCCCCTTTTCAATATCTTACTCAGTATTTTACCGAGAAACAAATAGATGATTGAAAAAGAAGTATTTAATATTATTCTCTAATCAATTATGTGTTTGCATAATTTTTATCGTATATATATGAATTAATACCTATAGACTGAAAATTCACAAAAACGTGGAAAACGGCAAAATATTGCCTAATTCGATGATATTTTGTTTAAGTCACATAAAGGAAAAGGGGATGATAAACGTCAAAATATTGCTAAATTCGATGATTTTTCGTACGAAACAAAATGCAAGAAAACTAGCTTAAAATGCAATATTATGCGAAATTCTGAGATTTGAAGGCCAAATCACATATCGTGATACTACATGAAATAGTATCGAAATATTGGTAAAAATGAATATATTTACGTAATATCAAACTACATGAAAAACGTGAAAAAAGTCAAAATATAACCATATTTGCGGATTTTAACTTCAAATCATAGAGCGAGGTTTCGTATTATTTAGATCCAAGAAAAGACATATGACAGTGTTGTTTCCAATACAAATGATAAAAATCAATGTGTTTTCATTACAATTAACTAAAATGTTCCTGATTTTCTGTTTATATTACCGAGGGAAGATGTACACGTAAAACCGCTCTAATCCGGCTGAAACGTCGATATATGCAATAAAAACAGAACTTCTCCCCTTTTCAATATCTTACTCAGTATTTTAACGAGAAACAAATAGTTGATTGAAAATGAAGTATTTAAGGTTATTATCTAATCAATTATGTGTTTGCATCATTTTTATCGTATATATAATGAATTAATACCTATAGACTGAAAAATCACAAAAACGTGGAAAAACGGCAAAATATTGCGTAATTCGATGATATTTTGTTTAAATCAAATAAAGGAAAAGGGGATGATAAACGTCAAAATATTGCTAAATTCGATGATTTTTCGTACGAAACAAAATGCAAGAAAACTTGCTTAAAAAGCAATATTATGCGAAATTCTGAGGTTTGAAGGCCAAATCACATATCGTGATACTACATGAAATAGAATCGAAATATTGGTAAAAATGAATATATTTACGTAGTATCAAACTACATGAAAAACGTGAAAAAAGTCACCATTTAACCATATTTGAGGATTTTAACTTCAAATCATAGAGCGAGGTTTCGTATTATTTAGATCCAAGAAAAGACATATGACAATGTTGTTTCCAATACAAATGATAAAAATCAATGTGTTTTCATTACAATTAACTAAAATGTTCCTGATTTTCTGTTTATATTACCGAGGGAAGATGTACACGTAAAACCGCTCTAATCCGGCTGAAACGTCGATATATGCAATAAAAACAGAACTTCTCCCCTTTTCAATATCTTACTCAGTATTTTAACGAGAAACAAATAGTTGATTGAAAATGAAGTATTTAAGGTTATTATCTAATCAATTATGTGTTTGCATCATTTTTATCGTATATATAATGAATTAATACCTATAGACTGAAAATTCACAAAAACGTGGAAAAACGGCAAAATATTGCCTAATTCGATGATATTTTGTTTATGTCACATAAAGGAAAAGGGGATGATAAACGTCAAAATATTGCTAAATTCGATGATTTTTCGTACGAAACATAATGCAAGAAAACTTGCTTAAAATGCAATATTATGCGAAATTCTGAGATTTGAAGGCCAAATCACATATCGTGATACTACATGAAATAGTATCATTTTTATCGTATATATAATGAATTAATACCTATGGACTGAAAATTCACAAAAACGTGGAAAAACGGCAAAATATTGCCTAATTCGATGATATTTTGTTTAAGTCGCATAAAGGAAAAGGGGAAGATAAACGTCAAAATATTGCTAAATTCGATGATTTTTCGTACGAAACAAAATGCAAGAAAACTTGCTTAAAAAGTAATATTATGCGAAATTCTGAGGTTTGAAGGCCAAATCACATATCGTGATACTACATGAAATAGAATCGAAATATTGGTAAAAATGAATATATTTACGTAGCATCAAACTACATGAAAAACGTGAAAAAAGTCACTATTTAACCATATTTGAGGATTTTATCTTCAAATCATAGAGAGAGGTTTCGTATTATTTAGATCCAAGAAAAGACTTATGACAATGCTGTTTCCAATACAAATGATAAAAATCAATGTGTTTTCATTAGAATTAACTAAAATGTTCCTGATTTTCCGTTTATATTACCGAGGGAAGATGTACACGTAAAACCGCTCTAATCCGGCTGAAACGTCGATATATGCAATAAAAACCGAACTTCTCTCCTTTTCTATATTTTACTCAGTATTTTAACGAGAAACAAATAGATGATTGAAAATGAAGTATTTAAGGTTATTATCTAATTAATTATAGGTTTGCATCATTTTTATCGTATATATATGAATATATACGATAAAAATAGTCTAAACCCATAGACTTAAAATTCACAAAAACGTGGAAAACGGCAAAATATTGCCTAATTCGATGATATTTTGTTTAAGTCACATAAAGGAAAAGGGGATGATAAACGTCAAAATATTGCTAAATTCGATGATTGTTCGTACGAAACAAAAGGCAAGAAAACTTGCTTAAAATGCAATATTATGCGAAATTCTGAGATTTGAAGGCCAAATCACATATCGTGATACTACATGAAATAGTATCGAAATATTGGTAAAAATGAATATATTTACGTTATATCAAACTACATGAAAAACGTGAAAAAAGTCAATATATAACCATATTTGAGGATTTTAACTTCAAATCATAGAGCGAGGTTTCGTATTATTTAGATCCAAGAAAAGACATATGACAATGTTGTTTCCAATACAAATGATAAAAATCAATGTGTTTTCATTACAATTAGCTAAAATGTTCCTGATTTTTCGTTTATATTACCGACGGAAGATGTACACGTAAAACCGCTCTAATCCGGCTGAAACGTCGATATATGCAATAAAAACAGAACTTCTCCCCTTTTCAATATCTTACTCAGTATTTTAACGAGAAACAAATAGTTGATTGAAAATGAAGTATTTAAGGTTATTATCTAATCAATTATGTGTTTGCATCATTTTTATCGTATATATAATGAATTAATACCTATAGACTGAAAATTCACAAAAACGTGGAAAAACGAAACGTGCGAAATTCTGAGATTTGAAGGCCAAATCACATATCGTGATACTATATGAAATAGTATCGAAATATTGGTAAAAATGAATATATTTACGTAATATCAAACTACATGAAAAACGTGAAAAAGTCACTATTTAACCATATTTGAGGATTTTAACTTCAAATCATAGAGCGAGGTTTCGTATTATTTAGATCCAAGAAAAGACATATGACAATGTTGTTTCCAATACAAATGATAAAAATCAATGTGTTTTCATTACAATTAACTAAAATGTTCCTGATTTTCCGTTTATATTACCGAGGGAATATGTACACGTAAAACCGCTCTAATCCGGCTGAAACGTCGATATATGCAATAAAAACCGAACTTCTCCCCTTTTCAATATCTTACTCAGTATTTTACCGAGAAACAAATAGATGATTGAAAAAGAAGTATTTAATATTATTCTCTAATCAATTATGTGTTTGCATAATTTTTATCGTATATATATGAATTAATACCTATAGACTGAAAATTCACAAAAACGTGGAAAACGGCAAAATATTGCCTAATTCGATGATATTTTGTTTAAGTCACATAAAGGAAAAGGGGATGATAAACGTCAAAATATTGCTAAATTCGATGATTTTTCGTACGAAACAAAATGCAAGAAAACTAGCTTAAAATGCAATATTATGCGAAATTCTGAGATTTGAAGGCCAAATCACATATCGTGATACTACATGAAATAGTGTCGAAATATTGGTAAAAATGAATATATTTACGTAATATCAAACTACATGAAAAACGTGAAAAAAGTCAAAATATAACCATATTTGAGGATTTTAACTTCAAATCATAGAGCGAGGTTTCGTATTATTTAGATCCAAGAGAAGACATATGACTGTTGTTTCCAATACAAATGATAAAAATCAATGTGTTTTCATTACAATTAACTAAAATGTTCCTGATTTTCTGTTTATATTACCGAGGGAAGATGTACACGTAAAACCGCTCTAATCCGGCTGAAACGTCGATATATGCAATAAAAACAGAACTTCTCCCCTTTTCAATATCTTACTCAGTATTTTAACGAGAAACAAATAGTTGATTGAAAATGAAGTATTTAAGGTTATTATCTAATCAATTATGTGTTTGCATCATTTTTATCGTATATATAATGAATTAATACCTATAGACTGAAAAATCACAAAAACGTGGAAAAACGGCAAAATATTGCGTAATTCGATGATATTTTCTTTAAATCAAATAAAGGAAAAGGGGATGATAAACGTCAAAATATTGCTAAATTCGATGATTTTTCGTACGAAACAAAATGCAAGAAAACTTGCTTAAAAAGCAATATTATGCGAAATTCTGAGGTTTGAAGGCCAAATCACATATCGTGATACTACATGAAATAGAATCGAAATATTGGTAAAAATGAATATATTTACGTAGTATCAAACTACATGAAAAACGTGAAAAAAGTCACCATTTAACCATATTTGAGGATTTTAACTTCAAATCATAGAGCGAGGTTTCGTATTATTTAGATCCAAGAAAAGACATATGACAATGTTGTTTCCAATACAAATGATAAAAATCAATGTGTTTTCATTACAATTAACTAAAATGTTCCTGATTTTCTGTTTATATTACCGAGGGAAGATGTACACGTAAAACCGCTCTAATCCGGCTGAAACGTCGATATATGCAATAAAAACAGAACTTCTCCCCTTTTCAATATCTTACTCAGTATTTTAACGAGAAACAAATAGTTGATTGAAAATGAAGTATTTAAGGTTATTATCTAATCAATTATGTGTTTGCATCATTTTTATCGTATATATAATGAATTAATACCTATAGACTGAAAAATCACAAAAACGTGGAAAAACGGCAAAATATTGCGTAATTCGATGATATTTTGTTTAAATCAAATAAAGGAAAAGGGGATGATAAACGTCAAAATATTGCTAAATTCGATGATTTTTCGTACGAAACAAAATGCAAGAAAACTTGCTTAAAAAGCAATATTATGCGAAATTCTGAGGTTTGAAGGCCAAATCACATATCGTGATACTACATGAAATAGAATCGAAATATTGGTAAAAATGAATATATTTACGTAGTATCAAACTACATGAAAAACGTGAAAAAAGTCACCATTTAACCATATTTGAGGATTTTAACTTCAAATCATAGAGCGAGGTTTCGTATTATTTAGATCCAAGAAAAGACATATGACAATGTTGTTTCCAATACAAATGATAAAAATCAATGTGTTTTCATTACAATTAACTAAAATGTTCCTGATTTTCTGTTTATATTACCGAGGGAAGATGTACACGTAAAACCGCTCTAATCCGGCTGAAACGTCGATATATGCAATAAAAACAGAACTTCTCCCCTTTTCAATATCTTACTCAGTATTTTAACGAGAAACAAATAGTTGATTGAAAATGAAGTATTTAAGGTTATTATCTAATCAATTATGTGTTTGCATCATTTTTATCGTATATATAATGAATTAATACCTATAGACTGAAAATTCACAAAAACGTGGAAAAACGGCAAAATATTGCCTAATTCGATGATATTTTGTTTATGTCACATAAAGGAAAAGGGGATGATAAACGTCAAAATATTGCTAAATTCGATGATTTTTCGTACGAAACATAATGCAAGAAAACTTGCTTAAAATGCAATATTATGCGAAATTCTGAGATTTGAAGGCCAAATCACATATCGTGATACTACATGAAATAGTATCATTTTTATCGTATATATAATGAATTAATACCTATGGACTGAAAATTCACAAAAACGTGGAAAAACGGCAAAATATTGCCTAATTCGATGATATTTTGTTTAAGTCGCATAAAGGAAAAGGGGAAGATAAACGTCAAAATATTGCTAAATTCGATGATTTTTCGTACAAAACAAAATGCAAGAAAACTTGCTTAAAATGAAATATTATGCGAAATTCTGAGATTTGAAGGCCAATCACATATCGTGATACTACATGAAATAGAATCGAAATATTGGTAAAAATGAATATATTTACGTAGCATCAAACTTCATGAAAAACGTGAAAAAAGTCACTATTTAACCATATTTGAGGATTTTATCTTCAAATCATAGAGAGAGGTTTCGTATTATTTAGATCCAAGAAAAGACTTATGACAATGCTGTTTCCAATACAAATGATAAAAATCAATGTGTTTTCATTAGAATTAACTAAAATGTTCCTGATTTTCCGTTTATATTACCGAGGGAAGATGTACACGTAAAACCGCTCTAATCCGGCTGAAACGTCGATATATGCAATAAAAACCGAACTTCTCCCCTTTTCTATATTTTACTCAGTATTTTAACGAGAAACAAATAGATGATTGAAAATGAAGTATTTAAGGTTATTATCTAATTAATTATAGGTTTGCATCATTTTTATCGTATATATATGAATATATACGATAAAAATAGTCTAAACCTATAGACTTAATATTCACAAAAACGTGGAAAACGGCAAAATATTGCCTAATTCGATGATATTTTGTTTAAGTCACATAAAGGAAAAGATGATGATAAACGTCAAAATATTGCTAAATTCGATGATTGTTCGTACGAAACAAAAGGCAAGAAAACTTGCTTAAAATGCAATATTATGCGAAATTCTGAGATTTGAAGGCCAAATCACATATCGTGATACTACATGAAATAGAATCGAAATATTGGTAAAAATGAATATATTTACGTAGTATCAAACTACATGAAAAACGTGAAAAAATCAAAATATAACCATATTTGAGGATTTTAACTTCAAATCATAGAGCGAGGTTTCGTATTATTTAGATCCAAGAAAAGACATATGACAATGTTGTTTCCAATACAAATGATAAAAATCAATGTGTTTTCATTACAATTAACTAAAATGTTCCTGATTTTCTGTTTATATTACCGAGGGAAGATGTACACGTAAAACCGCTCTAATCCTGCTGAAACGTCGATATATGCAATAAAAACAGAACTTCTCCCCTTTTCAATATCTTACTCAGTATTTTAACGAGAAACAAATAGTTGATTGAAAATGAAGTATTTAAGGTTATTATCTAATCAATTATGTGTTTGCATCATTTTTATCGTATATATAATGAATTAATACCTATACACTGAAAATTCACAAAAACGTGGAAAAACGGCAAAATATTGCGTAATTCGATGATATTTTGTTTAAATCAAATAAAGGAAAAGGGGATGATAAACGTCAAAATATTGCTAAATTCGATGATTTTTCGTACGAAACAAAATGCAAGAAAACTTGCTTAAAAAGCAATATTATGCGAAATTCTGAGATTTGAAGGCCAAATCACATATCGTGATACTACATGAAATAGAATCGAATATATTTTTATCGTATATATAATGAATTAATACCTATGGACTGAAAATTCACAAAAACGTGGAAAAACGGCAAAATATTGCCTAATTCGATGATATTTTGTTTAAGTCACTTAAAGGAAAAGGGGATGATAAACGTCAAAATATTGCTAAATTCGATGATTTTTCGTACGAAACAAAATGCAAGAAAACTTGCTTAAAAAGCAATATTATGCGAAATTCTGAGATTTGAAGGCCAAATCACATATCGTGATACTACATGAAATAGAATCGAAATATTGGTAAAAATGAATATATTTACCTAGTATCAAACTACATGAAAAACGTGAAAAAAGTCACCATTTAACCATATTTGAGGATTTTAACTTCAAATCATAGAGCGAGGTTTCGTATTATTTAGATCCAAGAAAAGACATATGACAATGTTGTGTCCAATACAAATGATAAAAATCAATGTGTTTTCATTACAATTAACTAAAATGTTCCTGATTTTCTGTTTATATTACCGAGGGAAGATGTACACGTAAAACCGCTCTAATCCGGCTGAAACGTCGATATATGCAATAAAAACAGAACTTCTCCCCTTTTCAATATCTTACTCAGTATTTTAACGAGAAACAAATAGTTGATTGAAAATGAAGTATTTAAGGATATTATCTAATCAATTATGTGTTTGCATCATTTTTATCGTATATATAATGAATTAATACCTATAGACTGAAAATTCACAAAAACGTGGAAAAACGGCAAAATATTGCGTAATTCGATGATATTTTGTTTAAATCAAACAAAGGAAAAGGGGATGATAAACGTCAAAATATTGCTAAATTCGATGATTTTTCGTACGAAATAAAATGCAAAAAAACTTGCTTAAAATGCAATATTATGCGAAATTCTGAGATTTGAAGGCCAAATGACATATCGTGATACTACATGAAATAGAATCGAAATATTGGTAAAAATGAATATATTTACGTAGTATCAAACTACATGAAAAACGTGAAAAAAGTCACCCGTTAACCATATTTGAGGATTTTAACTTCAAATCATAGAGCGAGGTTTCGTATTATTTAGATCCAAGAAAAGACAAATGACAATGTTGTATCCAATACAAATGATAAAAATCAATGTGTTTTCATTAGAATTAACTAAAATGTTCCTGATTTTCCTTTTATATTACCGATGGAAGATGTACACGAAAATCGCTCTATTCCGGCTGAAACGTCGATATATGCAATAAAAACAGAACTTCTCCCCTTTTCAATATCTTACTCAGTATTTTAACGAGAAACAAATAGAAGATTGAAAATGAAGTATTTAAGGTTATTATCAATTATGTGTTTGCATAATTTTTGTCGTATATATATGAATTAATACCCATAGACTGAAAATTCACAAAAACGTGGAAAACGGCAAAATATTGCCTAATTCGATGATATTTTGTTTATGTCACATAAAGGAAAAGGGGATGATAAACGTCAAAATATTGCTAAATTCGATGATTTTTCGTACGAAACATAATGCAAGAAAACTTGCTTAAAAAGCAATATTATGCGAAATTCTGAGATTTGAAGGCCAAATCACATATCGTGATACTACATGAAATAGAATCGAAATATTGGTAAAAATGAATATATTTACGTAGTATCAAACTACATGAAAAACGTGAAAAAAGTCACCATTTAACCATATTTGAGGATTTTAACTTCAAATCATAGAGCGAGGTTTCGTATTATTTAGATCCAAGAAAAGACATATGACAATGTTGTTTCCAATACAAATGATAAAAATCAATGTGTTTTCATTACAATTAACTAAAATGTTCCTGATTTTCTGTTTATATTACCGAGGGAAGATGTACACGTAAAACCGCTCTAATCCGGCTGAAACGTCGATATATGCAATAAAAACAGAACTTCTCCCCTTTTCAATATCTTACTCAGTATTTTAACGAGAAACAAATAGATGATTGAAAATGAAGTATTTAAGGTTATTATCAATTATGTGTTTGCATAATTTTTGTCGTATATATATGAATTAATACCCATAGACTGAAAATTCACAAAAACGTGGAAAACGGCAAAATATTGCCTAATTCGATGATATTTTGTTTATGTCACATAAAGGAAAAGGGGATGATAAACGTCAAAATATTGCTAAATTCGATGATTTTTCGCACGAAACAAAAGGCAAGAAAACTTGCTTAAAATGCAATATTATGCGAAATTCTGAGATTTGAAGGCCAAATCACATATCGTGATACTACATGAAATAGAATCGAATATATTTTTATCGTATATATAATGAATTAATACCTATGGACTGAAAATTCACAAAAACGTGGAAAAACGGCAAAATATTACCTAATTCGATGATATTTTGTTTAAGTCACCTAAAGGAAAAGGGGATGATAAACGTCAAAATATTGCTAAATTCGATGATTGTTCGTACGAAACAAAAGGCAAGAAAACTTGCTTAAAATGCAATATTATGCGAAATTCTGAGATTTGAAGGCCAAATCACATATCGTGATACTACATGAAATAGAATCGAAATATTGGTAAAAATGAATATATTTACGTAGTATCAAACTACATGAAAAACGTGAAAAAAGTCACCATTTAACCATATTTGAGGATTTATCCTTCAAATCATAGAGCGAGGTTTCGTATTATTTAGATCCAAGAAAAGACATATGACAATGTTGTTTCCAATACAAATTATAAAAATCAATGTGTTTTCATTACAATTAACTAAAATGTTCCTGATTTTCCGTTTATATTACCGAGGGAATATGTACACGTAAAACCGCTCTAATCCGGCTGAAACGTCGATATATGCAATAAAAACCGAACTTCTCCCCTTTTCAATATCTTACTCAGTATTTTACCGAGAAACAAATAGATGATTGAAAATGAAGTATTTAAGGTTATTCTCTAATCAATTATGTGTTTGCATAATTTATATCGTATATATATGAATTAATACCTATAGACTGAAAATTCACAAAAACGTGGAAAACGGCAAAATATTGCCTAATTCGATGATATTTTGTTTAAGTCACATAAAGGAAAAGGGGATGATAAACGTCAAAATATTGCTAAATTCGATGATTTTTCGTACGAAACAAAATGCAAGAAAACTAGCTTAAAATGCAATATTATGCGAAATTCTGAGATTTGAAGGCCAAATCACATATCGTGATACTACATGAAATAGTATCGAAATATTGGTAAAAATGAATATATTTACGTAATATCAAACTACATGAAAAACGTGAAAAAAGTCAAAATATAACCATTTTTGAGGATTTTAACTTCAAATCATAGAGCGAGGTTTCGTATTATTTAGATCCAAGAAAAGACATATGACAGTGTTGTTTCCAATACAAATGATAAAAATCAATGTGTTTTCATTACAATTAACTAAAATGTTCCTGATTTTCTGTTTATATTACCGAGGGAAGATGTACACGTAAAACCGCTCTAATCCGGCTGAAACGTCGATATATGCAAAAAAAACAGAACTTCTCTCCTTTTCAATATCTTACTCAGTATTTTAACGAGAAACAAATAGTTGATTGAAAATGAAGTATTTAAGGTTATTATCTAATCAATTATGTGTTTGCATCATTTTTATCGTATATATAATGAATTAATACCTATAGACTGAAAATTCACAAAAACGTGGAAAAACGGCAAAATATTGCGTAATTCGATATTTTGTTTAAATCAAATAAAGGAAAAGGGGATGATAAACGTCAAAATATTGCTAAATTCGATGATTTTTCGTACGAAACAAAATGCAAGAAAACTTGCTAAAAAAGCAATATTATGCGAAATTCTGAGATTTGAAGGCCAAATCACATATCGTGATACTACATGAAATAGAATCGAAATATTGGTAAAAATGAATATATTTACCTAGTATCAAACTACATGAAAAACGTGAAAAAAGTCACCATTTAACCATATTTGAGGATTTTAACTTCAAATCATAGAGCGAGGTTTCGTATTATTTAGATCCAAGAAAAGACATATGACAATGTTGTGTCCAATACAAATGATAAAAATCAATGTGTTTTCATTACAATTAACTAAAATGTTCCTGATTTTCTGTTTATATTACCGAGGGAAGATGTACACGTAAAACCGCTCTAATCCGGCTGAAACGTCGATATATGCAATAAAAACAGAACTTCTCCCCTTTTCAATATCTTACTCAGTATTTTAACGAGAAACAAATAGTTGATTGAAAATGAAGTATTTAAGGATATTATCTAATCAATTATGTGTTTGCATCATTTTTATCGTATATATAATGAATTAATACCTATAGACTTGAAAATTCACAAAAACGTGGAAAAACGGCAAAATATTGCGTAATTCGATGATATTTTGTTTAAATCAATTAAAGGAAAAGGGGATGATAAACGTCAAAATATTGCTAAATTCGATGATTTTTCGTACGAAATAAAATGCAAGAAAACTTGCTTAAAATGCAATATTATGCGAAATTCTGAGATTTGAAGGCCAAATCACATATCGTGATACTACATGAAATAGAATCGAAATATTGGTAAAAATGAATATATTTACGTAGTATCAAACTACATGAAAAACGTGAAAAAAGTCACCCGTTAACCATATTTGAGGATTTTAACTTCAAATCATAGAGCGAGGTTTCGTATTATTTAGATCCAAGAAAAGACATATGACAATGTTGTTTCCAATACAAATGATAAAAATCAATGTGTTTTCATTACAATTAACTAAAATGTTCCTGATTTTTCGTTTATATTACCGAGGGAATATGTACACGTAAAACCGCTCTAATCCGGCTGAAACGTCGATATATGCAATAAAAACCGAACTTCTTCCCTTTTCAATATCTTACTCAGTATTTTACCGAGAAACAAATAGATGATTGAAAATGAAGTATTTAAGGTTATTCTCTAATCAATTATGTGTTTGCATCATTTTTATCGTATATATAATGAATTAATACCTATACACTGAAAATTCACAAAAACGTGGAAAAACGGCAAAATATTGCGTAATTCGATGATATTTTGTTTAAATCAAATAAAGGAAAAGGGGATGATAAACGTCAAAATATTGCTAAATTCGATGATTGTTCGTACGAAACAAAATGCAAGAAAACTAGCTTAAAATGCAATATTATGCGAAATTCTGAGATTTGAAGGCCAAATCACATATCGTGATACTACATGAAATAGTATCGAAATATTGGTAAAAATGAATATATTTACGTAATATCAAACTACATGAAAAACGTGAAAAAAGTCAAAATATAACCATATCTGAGGATTTTAACTTCAAATCATAGACCGAGGTTTCGTATTATTTAGATCCAAGAAAAGACATATGACAATGTTGTTTCCAATACAAATGATAAAAATCAATGTGTTTTCATTACAATTAACTAAAATGTTCCTGATTTTCTCTTTATATTACCGAGGGAAGATGTACACGTAAAACCGCTCTAATCCGGCTGAAACGTCGATATATGCAATAAAAACAGAACTTCTCCCCTTTTCAATATCTTACTCAGTATTTTAACGAGAAACAAATAGTTGATTGAAAATGAAGTATTTAAGATTATTATCTAATCAATTATGTGTTTGCATCATTTTTATCGTATATATAATGAATTAATACCTATAGACTGAAAATTCACAAAAACGTGGAAAAACGGCAAAATATTGCGTAATTCGATGATATTTTGTTTAAATCAAACAAAGGAAAAGGGGATGATAAACGTCAAAATATTGCTAAATTCGATGATTGTTCGTACGAAACAAAAGGCAAGAAAACTTGCTTAAAATGCAATATTATGCGAAATTCTGAGATTTGAAGGCCAAATCACATATCGTGATACTACATGAAATAGAATCGAAATATTGGTAAAAATGAATATATTTACGTAGTATCAAACTACATGAAAAACGTGAAAAAAGTCACCATTTAACCATATTTGAGGATTTATCCTTCAAATCATAGAGCGAGGATACATAGAGAATACATGAAAAACGTGAAAAAAGTCACCATTTAACCATATTTGAGGATTTTAACTTCAAATCATAGAGCGAGGTTTCGTATTATTTAGATCCAAGAAAAGACATACGACAATGTTGTTTCCAATACAAATTATAAAAATCAATGTGTTTTCATTACAATTAACTAAAATGTTCCTGATTTTCCGTTTATATTACCGAGGGAATATGTACACGTAAAACCGCTCTAATCCGGCTAAAACGTCGATATATGCAATAAAAACCGAACTTCTCCCCTTTTCAATATCTTACTCAGTATTTTACCGAGAAACAAATAGATGATTGAAAATGAAGTATTTAAGGTTATTCTCTAATCAATTATGTGTTTGCATAATTTATATCGTATATATATGAATTAATACCTATAGACTGAAAATTCACAAAAACGTGGAAAACGGCAAAATATTGCCTAATTCGATGATATTTTGTTTAAGTCACATAAAGGAAAAGGGGATGATAAACGTCAAAATATTGCTAAATTCGATGATTTTTCGTACGAAACAAAATGCAAGAAAACTAGCTTAAAATGCAATATTATGCGAAATTCTGAGATTTGAAGGCCAAATCACATATCGTGATACTACATGAAATAGTATCGAAATATTGGTAAAAATGAATATATTTACGTAATATCAAACTACATGAAAAACGTGAAAAAAGTCAAAATATAACCATTTTTGAGGATTTTAACTTCAAATCATAGAGCGAGGTTTCGTATTATTTAGATCCAAGAAAAGACATATGACAGTGTTGTTTCCAATACAAATGATAAAAATCAATGTGTTTTCATTACAATTAACTAAAATGTTCCTGATTTTCTGTTTATATTACCGAGGGAAGATGTACACGTAAAACCGCTCTAATCCGGCTGAAACGTCGATATATGCAAAAAAAAACAGAACTTCTCTCCTTTTCAATATCTTACTCATTATTTTAACGAGAAACAAATAGTTGATTGAAAATGAAGTATTTAAGGTTATTATCTAATCAATTATGTGTTTGCATCATTTTTATCGTATATATAATGAATTAATACCTATAGACTGAAAATTCACAAAAACGTGGAAAAACGGCAAAATATTGCGTAATTCGATGATATTTTGTTTAAATCAATTAAAGGAAAAGGGGATGATAAACGTCAAAATATTGCTAAATTCGATGATTTTTCGTACGAAATAAAATGCAAGAAAACTTGCTTAAAATGCAATATTATGCGAAATTCTGAGATTTGAAGGCCATATCACATATCGTGATACTACATGAAATAGAATCGAAATATTGGTAAAAATGAATATATTTACGTAGTTTCAAACTACATGAAAAACGTGAAAAAAGTCACCCGTTAACCATATTTGAGGATTTTAACTTCAAATCATAGAGCGAGGTTTCGTATTATTTAGATCCAAGAAAAGACAAATGACAATGTTGTATCCAATACAAATGATAAAAATCAATGTGTTTTCATTAGAATTAACTAAAATGTTCCTGATTTTCCTTTTATATTACCGATGGAAGATGTACACGAAAATCGCTCTATTCCGGCTGAAACGTCGATATATGCAATAAAAACAGAAATTCTCCCCTTTTCAATATCTTACTCAGTATTTTAACGAGAAACAAATAGATGATTGAAAATGAAGTATTTAAGGTTATTATCAATTATGTGTTTGCATAATTTTTGTCGTATATATATGAATTAATACCCATAGACTGAAAATCCACAAAAACGTGGAAAACGGCAAAATATTGCCTAATTCGATGATATTTTGTTTATGTCACATAAAGGAAAAGGGGATGATAAACGTCAAAATATTGCTAAATTCGATGATTTTTCGTACGAAACATAATGCAAGAAAACTTCCTTAAAATGCAATATTATGCGAAATTCTGAGATTTGAAGGCCAAATCACATATCGTGATACTACATGAAATAGTATCATTTTTATCGTATATATAATGAATTAATACCTATAGACTGAAAATTCACAAAAACGTGGAAAAACGGCAAAATATTGCCTAATTCGATGATATTTTGTTTAAGTCGCATAAAGGAAAAGGGGAAGATAAACGTCAAAATATTGCTAAATTCGATGATTTTTCGTACAAAACAAAATGCAAGAAAACTTGCTTAAAATGAAATATTATGCGAAATTCTGAGATTTGAAGGCCAAATCACATATCGTGATACTACATGAAATAGAACCGAAATATTGGTAAAAATGAATATATTTACGTAGTATCAAACTACATGAAAAACGTGAAAAAAGTCACCATTTAACCATATTTGAGGATTTTAACTTCAAATCATAGAGCGAGGTTTCGTATTATTTAGATCCAAGAAAAGACATATGACAATGTTGTTTCCAATACAAATGATAAAAATCAATGTGTTTTCATTACAATTAACTAAAATGTTCCTGATTTTCCGTTTATATTACCGAGGGAATATGTACACGTAAAACCGCTCTAATCCGGCTGAAACGTCGATATATGCAATAAAAACCGAACTTCTTCCCTTTTCAATATCTTACTCAGTATTTTACCGAGAAACAAATAGATGATTGAAAATGAAGTATTTAAGGTTATTCTCTAATCAATTATGTGTTTGCATCATTTTTATCGTATATATAATGAATTAATACCTATACACTGAAAATTCACAAAAACGTGGAAAAACGGCAAAATATTGCGTAATTCGATGATATTTTGTTTAAATCAAATAAAGGAAAAGGGGATGATAAACGTCAAAATATTGCTAAATTCGATGATTGTTCGTACGAAACAAAATGCAAGAAAACTAGCTTAAAATGCAATATTATGCGAAATTCTGAGATTTGAAGGCCAAATCACATATCGTGATACTACATGAAATAGTATCGAAATATTGGTAAAAATGAATATATTTACGTAATATCAAACTACATGAAAAACGTGAAAAAAGTCAAAATATAACCATATCTGAGGATTTTAACTTCAAATCATAGAGCGAGGTTTCGTATTATTTAGATCCAAGAAAAGACATATGACAATGTTGTTTCCAATACAAATGATAAAAATCAATGTGTTTTCATTACAATTAACTAAAATGTTCCTGATTTTCTCTTTATATTACCGAGGGAAGATGTACACGTAAAACCGCTCTAATCCGGCTGAAACGTCGATATATGCAATAAAAACAGAACTTCTCCCCTTTTCAATATCTTACTCAGTATTTTAACGAGAAACAAATAGTTGATTGAAAATGAAGTATTTAAGATTATTATCTAATCAATTATGTGTTTGCATCATTTTTATCGTATATATAATGAATTAATACCTATAGACTGAAAATTCACAAAAACGTGGAAAAACGGCAAAATATTGCGTAATTCGATGATATTTTGTTTAAATCAAATAAAGGAAAAGGGGATGATAAACGTCAAAATATTGCTAAATTCGATGATTTTTCGTACGAAATAAAATGCAAGAAAACTTGCTTAAAATGCAATATTATGCGAAATTCTGAGATTTGAAGGCCAAATCACATATCGTGATACTACATGAAATAGAATCGAAATATTGGTAAAAATGAATATATTTACGTAGTATCAAACTACATGAAAAACGTGAAAAAAGTCACCCGTTAACCATATTTGAGGATTTTAACTTCAAATCATAGAGCGAGGTTTCGTATTATTTAGATCCAAGAAAAGACAAATGACAATGTTGTTTCCAATACAAATGATAAAAATCAATGTGTTTTCATTAGAATTAACTAAAATGTTCCTGATTTTCCTTTTATATTACCGATCGAAGATGTACACGAAAATCGCTCTATTCCGGCTGAAACGTCGATATATGCAATAAAAACAGAACTTCTCCCCTTTTCAATATCTTACTCAGTATTTTAACGAGAAACAAATAGATGATTGAAAATGAAGTATTTAAGGTTATTATCAATTATGTGTTTGCATAATTTTTGTCGTATATATATGAATTAATACCCATAGACTGAAAATCCACAAAAACGTGGAAAACGGCAAAATATTGCCTAATTCGATGATATTTTGTTTAAATCACATAAAGGAAAAGGGGATGATAAACGTCAAAATATTGCTAAATTCGATGATTGTTCGTACGAAACAAAAGGCAAGAAAACTTGCTTAAAATGCAATATTATGCGAAATTCTGAGATTTGAAGGCCAAATCACATATCGTGATACTACATGAAATAGAACCGAAATATTGGTAAAAATGAATATATTTACGTAGTATCAAACTACATGAAAAACGTGAAAAAAGTCACCATTTAACCATATTTGAGGATTTTAACTTCAAATCATAGAGCGAGGTTTCGTATTATTTAGATCCAAGAAAAGACATATGACAATGTTGTTTCCAATACAAATGATAAAAATCAATGTGTTTTCATTACAATTAACTAAAATGTTCCTGATTTTCCGTTTATATTACCGAGGGAATATGTACACGTAAAACCGCTCTAATCCGGCTGAAACGTCGATATATGCAATAAAAACCGAACTTCTTCCCTTTTCAATATCTTACTCAGTATTTTACCGAGAAACAAATAGATGATTGAAAATGAAGTATTTAAGGTTATTCTCTAATCAATTATGTGTTTGCATAATTTTTATCGTATATATATGAATTAATACCTATAGACTGAAAATTCACAAAAACGTGGAAAACGGCAAAATATTGCCTAATTCGATGATATTTTGTTTGTCACATGAAGGAAAAGGGGATGATAAACGTCAAAATATTGCTAAATTCGATGATTTTTCGTACGAAACAAAATGCAAGAAAACTAGCTTAAAATGCAATATTATGCGAAATTCTGAGATTTGAAGGCCAAATCACATATCGTGATACTACATGAAATAGTATCGAAATATTGGTAAAAATGAATATATTTACGTAATATCAAACTACATGAAAAACGTGAAAAAAGTCAAAATATAACCATATCTGAGGATTTTAACTTCAAATCATAGAGCGAGGTTTCGTATTATTTAGATCCAAGAAAAGACATATGACAATGTTGTTTCCAATACAAATGATAAAAATCAATGTGTTTTCATTACAATTAACTAAAATGTTCCTGATTTTCTGTTTATATTACCGAGGGAAGATGTACACGTAAAACCGCTCTAATCCGGCTGAAACGTCGATATATGCAATAAAAACAGAACTTCTCCCCTTTTCAATATCTTACTCAGTATTTTAACGAGAAACAAATAGTTGATTGAAAATGAAGTATTTAAGGTTATTATCTAATCAATTATGTGTTTGCATCATTTTTATCGTATATATAATGAATTAATACCTATAGACTGAAAATTCACAAAAACGTGGAAAAACGGCAAAATATTGCGTAATTCGATGATATTTTGTTTAAATCAAATAAAGGAAAAGGGGATGATAAACGTCAAAATATTGCTAAATTCGATGATTGTTCGTACGAAACAAAAGGCAAGAAAACTTGCTTAAAATGCAATATTATGCGAAATTCTGAGATTTGAAGGCCAAATCACATATCGTGATACTACATGAAATAGAACCGAAATATTGGTAAAAATGAATATATTTACGTAGTATCAAACTACATGAAAAACGTGAAAAAAGTCACCATTTAACCATATTTGAGGATTTTAACTTCAAATCATAGAGCGAGGTTTCGTATTATTTAGATCCAAGAAAAGACATATGACAATGTTGTTTCCAATACAAATGATAAAAATCAATGTGTTTTCATTACAATTAACTAAAATGTTCCTGATTTTCCGTTTATATTACCGAGGGAAGATGTACACGTAAAACCGCTCTAATCGGGCTGAAACGTCGATATATGCAATAAAAACCGAACTTCTCCCCTTTACAATATCTTACTCAGTATTTTAACGAGAAACAAATAGATGATTGAAAATGAAGTATTTA
>NW_027189134.1:3771408-3857354 GCF_040958095.1 Procambarus clarkii
CCTGATTTTCCGTTTATATTACGGAGGGAATATGTACACGTAAAACCGCTCTAATCCGGCTGAAACGTCGATATATGCAATAAAAACCGAACTTCTCCCCTTTTCAATATCTTACTCAGTATTTTACCGAGAAACAAATAGATGATTGAAAATGAAGTATTTAAGGTTATTCTCTAATCAATTATGTGTTTGCATAATTTTTATCGTATATATATGAATTAATACCTATAGACTGAAAATTCACAAAAACGTGGAAAACGGCAAAATATTGCCTAATTCGATGATATTTTGTTTAAGTCACATAAAGGAAAAGGGGATGATAAACGTCAAAATATTGCTAAATTCGATGATTGTTCGTACGAAACAAAAGGCAAGAAAACTTGCTTAAAATGCAATATTATGCGAAATTCTGAGATTTGAAGGCCAAATCACATATCGTGATACTACATGAAATAGAATCGAAATATTGGTAAAAATGAATATATTTACGTAGTATCAAACTACATGAAAAACGTGAAAAAAGTCACCATTTAACCATATTTGAGGATTTTAACTTCAAATCATAGAGCGAGGTTTCGTATTATTTAGATCCAAGAAAAGACATATGATAATGTTGTTTCCAATACAAATGATAAAAATCAATGTGTTTTCATTACAATTAACTAAAATGTTCCTGATTTTCCGTTTATATTACCGAGGGAATATGTACACGTAAAACCGCTCTAATCCGGCTGAAACGTCGATATATGCAATAAAAACAGAACTTCTCCCCTTTTCAATATCTTACTCAGTATTTTAACGAGAAACAAATAGTTGATTGAAAATGAAGTATTTAAGGTTATTATCTAATCAATTATGTGTTTGCATCATTTTTATCGTATATATAATGAATTAATACCTATAGACTGAAAATTCACAAAAACGTGGAAAAACGGCAAAATATTGCGTAATTCGATGATATTTTGTTTAAATCAAATAAAGGAAAAGGGGATGATAAACGTCAAAATATTGCTAAATACGATGATTTTTCGTACGAAATAAAATGCAAGAAAACTTGCTTAAAATGCAATATTATGCGAAATTCTGAGATTTGAAGGCCAAATGACATATCGTGATACTACATGAAATAGAATCGAAATATTGGTAAAAATGAATATATTTACGTAGTATCAAACTACATGAAAAACGTGAAAAAAGTCACTATTTAACCATATTTGAGGATTTTATCTTCAAATCATAGAGAGAGGTTTCGTATTATTTAGATCCAAGAAAAGACTTATGACAATGCTGTTTCCAATACAAATGATAAAAATCAATGTGTTTTCATTAGAATTAACTAAAATGTTCCTGATTTTCCGTTTATATTACCGAGGGAAGATGTACACGTAAAACCGCTCTAATCCGGCTGAAACGTCGATATATGCAATAAAAACCGAACTTCTCCCCTTTTCTATATTTTACTCAGTATTTTAACGAGAAACAAATAGATGATTGAAAATGAAGTATTTAAGGTTATTATCTAATTAATTATAGGTTTGCATCATTTTTATCGTATATATATGAATATATACGATAAAAATAGTCTAAACCCATAGAAAATTCACAAAAACGTGGAAAACGGCAAAATATTGCCTAATTCGATGATATTTTGTTTAAGTCACATAAAGGAAAAGGGGATGATAAACGTCAAAATATTGCTAAATTCGATGATTGTTCGTACGAAACAAAAGGCAAGAAAACTTGCTTAAAATGCAATATTATGCGAAATTCTGAGATTTGAAGGCCAAATCACATATCGTGATACTACATGAAATAGAATCGAAATATTGGTAAAAATGATTATATTTACGTAGTATCAAACTACATGAAAAACGTGAAAAAAGTCACCATTTAACCATATTTGAGGATTTTAACTTCAAATCATAGAGCTAGGTTTCGTATTATTTAGATCCAAGAAAAGACATATGACAATGTTGTTTCCAATACAAATGATAAAAATCAATGTGTTTTCATTACAATTAACAAAAATTTTCCTGATTTTCCGTTTATATTACGGAGGGAATATGTACACGTAAAACCGCTCTAATCCGGCTGAAACGTCGATATATGCAATAAAAACCGAACTTCTCCCCTTTTCAATATCTTACTCAGTATTTTACCGAGAAACAAATAGATGATTGAAAATGAAGTATTTAAGGTTATTCTCTAATCAATTATGTGTTTGCATAATTTTTATCGTATATATATGAATTAATACCTATAGACTGAAAATTCACAAAAACGTGGAAAACGGCAAAATATTGCCTAATTCGATGATATTTTGTTTAAGTCACATAAAGGAAAAGGGGATGATAAACGTCAAAATATTGCTAAATTCGATGATTTTTCGTACGAAATAAAATGCAAGAAAACTTGCTTAAAATGCAATATTATGCGAAATTCTGAGATTTGAAGGCCAAATCACATATCGTGATACTACATGAAATAGAATCGAAATATTGGTAAAAATGAATATATTTACGTAGTATCAAACTACATGAAAAACGTGAAAAAAGTCACCCGTTAACCATATTTGAGGATTTTAACTTCAAATCATAGAGCGAGGTTTCGTATTAATTAGATCCAAGAAAAGACATATGACTATGTTGTTTCCAATACAAATGATAAAAATCAATGTGTTTTCATTAGAATTAACTAAAATGTTCCTGATTTTCCGTTTATATTACCTATGGAAGATGTACACGAAAATCGCTCTATTCCGGCTGAAACGTCGATATATGCAATAAAAACAGAACTTCTCCCCTTTTCAATATCTTACTCAGTATTTTAACGAGAAACAAATAGATGATTGAAAATGAAGTATTTAAGGTTATTATCAATTATGTGTTTGCATAATTTTTGTCGTATATATATGAATTAATACCCATAGACTGAAAATTCACAAAAACGTGGAAAACGGCAAAATATTGCCTAATTCGATGATATTTTGTTTAAGTCACATAAAGGAAAAGGGGATGATAAACGTCAAAATATTGCTAAATTCGATGATTGTTCGTACGAAACAAAAGGCAAGAAAACTTGCTTAAAATGCAATATTATGCGAAATTCTGAGATTTGAAGGCCAAATCACATATCGTGATACTACATGAAATAGAATCGAAATATTGGTAAAAATGAATATATTTACGTAGTATCAAACTACATGAAAAACGTGAAAAAAGTCACCATTTAACCATATTTGAGGATTTTAACTTCAAATCATAGAGCGAGGTTTCGTATTATTTAGATCCAAGAAAAGACATATGACAATGTTGTTTCCAATACAAATGATAAAAATCAATGTGTTTTCATTACAATTAACTAAAATGTTCCTGATTTTCCGTTTATATTACCGAGGGAATATGTACACGTAAAACCGCTCTAATCCGGCTGAAACGTCGATATATGCAATAAAAACAGAACTTCTCCCCTTTTCAATATCTTACTCAGTATTTTAACGAGAAACAAATAGTTGATTGAAAATGAAGTATTTAAGGTTATTATCTAATCAATTATGTGTTTGCATCATTTTTATCGTATATATAATGAATTAATACCTATAGACTGAAAATTCACAAAAACGTGGAAAAACGGCAAAATATTGCGTAATTCGATGATATTTTGTTTAAATCAAATAAAGGAAAAGGGGATGATAAACGTCAAAATATTGCTAAATTCGATGATTTTTCGTACGAAATAAAATGCAAGAAAACTTGCTTAAAATGCAATATTATGCGAAATTCTGAGATTTGAAGGCCAAATCACATATCGTGATACTACATGAAATAGAATCGAAATATTGGTAAAAATGAATATATTTACGTAGTATCAAACTACATGAAAAACGTGAAAAAAGTCACTATTTAACCATATTTGAGGATTTTATCTTCAAATCATAGAGAGAGGTTTCGTATTATTTAGATCCAAGAAAAGACTTATGACAATGCTGTTTCCAATACAAATGATAAAAATCAATGTGTTTTCATTAGAATTAACTAAAATGTTCCTGATTTTCTGTTTATATTACCGAGGGAAGATGTACACGTAAAACCGCTCTAATCCGGCTGAAACGTCGATATATGCAATAAAAACCGAACTTCTCCCCTTTTCTATATTTTACTCAGTATTTTAACGAGAAACAAATAGATGATTGAAAATGAAGTATTTAAGGTTATTATCTAATTAATTATAGGTTTGCATCATTTTTATCGTATATATATGAATATATACGATAAAAATAGTCTAAACCCATAGACTTAAAATTCACAAAAACGTGGAAAACGGCAAAATATTGCCTAATTCGATGATATTTTGTTTAAGTCACATAAAGGAAAAGGGGATGATAAACGTCAAAATATTGCTAAATTCGATGATTGTTCGTACGAAACAAAAGGCAAGAAAACTTGCTTAAAATGCAATATTATGCGAAATTCTGAGATTTGAAGGCCAAATCACATATCGTGATACTACATGAAATAGAATCGAAATATTGGTAAAAATGATTATATTTACGTAGTATCAAACTACATGAAAAACGTGAAAAAAGTCACCATTTAACCATATTTGAGGATTTTAACTTCAAATCATAGAGCTAGGTTTCGTATTATTTAGATCCAAGAAAAGACATATGACAATGTTGTTTCCAATACAAATGATAAAAATCAATGTGTTTTCATTACAATTAACAAAAATTTTCCTGATTTTCCGTTTATATTACGGAGGGAATATGTACACGTAAAACCGCTCTAATCCGGCTGAAACGTCGATATATGCAATAAAAACCGAACTTCTCCCCTTTTCAATATCTTACTCAGTATTTTACCGAGAAACAAATAGATGATTGAAAATGAAGTATTTAAGGTTATTCTCTAATCAATTATGTGTTTGCATAATTTTTATCGTATATATATGAATTAATACCTATAGACTGAAAATTCACAAAAACGTGG
This sequence comes from Procambarus clarkii, assembly GCF_040958095.1. NCBI lineage: Eukaryota > Metazoa > Arthropoda > Malacostraca > Decapoda > Cambaridae > Procambarus > Procambarus clarkii. Next base: position 3,776,397 of record NW_027189134.1, read on the forward strand.
AAAACGGCAAAATATTGCCTAATTCGATGATATTTTGTTTAAGTCACATAAAGGAAAAGGGGATGATAAACGTCAAAATATTGCTAAATTCGATGATTGTTCGTACGAAACAAAAGGCAAGAAAACTTGCTTAAAATGCAATATTATGCGAAATTCTGAGATTTGAAGGCCAAATCACATATCGTGATACTACATGAAATAGAATCGAAATATTGGTAAAAATGAATATATTTACGTAGTATCAAACTACATGAAAAACGTGAAAAAAGTCACCATTTAACCATATTTGAGGATTTTAACTTCAAATCATAGAGCGAGGTTTCGTATTATTTAGATCCAAGAAAAGACATATGACAATGTTGTTTCCAATACAAATGATAAAAATCAATGTGTTTTCATTACAATTAACTAAAATGTTCCTGATTTTCCGTTTATATTACCGAGGGAATATGTACACGTAAAACCGCTCTAATCCGGCTGAAACGTCGATATATGCAATAAAAACAGAACTTCTCCCCTTTTCAATATCTTACTCAGTATTTTAACGAGAAACAAATAGTTGATTGAAAATGAAGTATTTAAGGTTATTATCTAATCAATTATGTGTTTGCATCATTTTTATCGTATATATAATGAATTAATACCTATAGACTGAAAATTCACAAAAACGTGGAAAAACGGCAAAATATTGCGTAATTCGATGATATTTTGTTTAAATCAAATAAAGGAAAAGGGGATGATAAACGTCAAAATATTGCTAAATTACGATGATTTTTCGTACGAAATAAAATGCAAGAAAACTTGCTTAAAATGCAATATTATGCGAAATTCTGAGATTTGAAGGCCAAATGACATATCGTGATACTACATGAAATAGAATACGAAATATTGGTAAAAATGAATATATTTACGTAGTATCAAACTACATGAAAAACGTGAAAAAAGTCACTATTTAACCATATTTGAGGATTTTATCTTCAAATCATAGAGAGAGGTTTCGTATTATTTAGATCCAAGAAAAGACTTATGACAATGCTGTTTCCAATACAAATGATAAAAATCAATGTGTTTTCATTAGAATTAACTAAAATGTTCCTGATTTTCCGTTTATATTACCGAGGGAAGATGTACACGTAAAACCGCTCTAATCCGGCTGAAACGTCGATATATGCAATAAAAACCGAACTTCTCCCCTTTTCTATATTTTACTCAGTATTTTAACGAGAAACAAATAGATGATTGAAAATGAAGTATTTAAGGTTATTATCTAATTAATTATAGGTTTGCATCATTTTTATCGTATATATATGAATATATACGATAAAAATAGTCTAAACCCATAGACTTAAAATTCACAAAAACGTGGAAAACGGCAAAATATTGCCTAATTCGATGATATTTTGTTTAAGTCACATAAAGGAAAAGGGGATGATAAACGTCAAAATATTGCTAAATTCGATGATTGTTCGTACGAAACAAAAGGCAAGAAAACTTGCTTAAAATGCAATATTATGCGAAATTCTGAGATTTGAAGGCCAAATCACATATCGTGATACTACATGAAATAGAATCGAAATATTGGTAAAAATGATTATATTTACGTAGTATCAAACTACATGAAAAACGTGAAAAAAGTCACCATTTAACCATATTTGAGGATTTTAACTTCAAATCATAGAGCTAGGTTTCGTATTATTTAGATCCAAGAAAAGACATATGACAATGTTGTTTCCAATACAAATGATAAAAATCAATGTGTTTTCATTACAATTAACAAAAATTTTCCTGATTTTCCGTTTATATTACGGAGGGAATATGTACACGTAAAACCGCTCTAATCCGGCTGAAACGTCGATATATGCAATAAAAACCGAACTTCTCCCCTTTTCAATATCTTACTCAGTATTTTACCGAGAAACAAATAGATGATTGAAAATGAAGTATTTAAGGTTATTCTCTAATCAATTATGTGTTTGCATAATTTTTATCGTATATATATGAATTAATACCTATAGACTGAAAATTCACAAAAACGTGGAAAACGGCAAAATATTGCCTAATTCGATGATATTTTGTTTAAGTCACATAAAGGAAAAGGGGATGATAAACGTCAAAATATTGCTAAATTCGATGATTTTTCGTACGAAATAAAATGCAAGAAAACTTGCTTAAAATGCAATATTATGCGAAATTCTGAGATTTGAAGGCCAAATCACATATCGTGATACTACATGAAATAGAATCGAAATATTGGTAAAAATGAATATATTTACGTAGTATCAAACTACATGAAAAACGTGAAAAAAGTCACCCGTTAACCATATTTGAGGATTTTAACTTCAAATCATAGAGCGAGGTTTCGTATTAATTAGATCCAAGAAAAGACATATGACTATGTTGTTTCCAATACAAATGATAAAAATCAATGTGTTTTCATTAGAATTAACTAAAATGTTCCTGATTTTCCGTTTATATTACCTATGGAAGATGTACACGAAAATCGCTCTATTCCGGCTGAAACGTCGATATATGCAATAAAAACAGAACTTCTCCCCTTTTCAATATCTTACTCAGTATTTTAACGAGAAACAAATAGTTGATTGAAAATGAAGTATTTAAGGTTATTATCTAATCAATTATGTGTTTGCATCATTTTTATCGTATATATAATGAATTAATACCTATAGACTGAAAATTCACAAAAACGTGGAAAAACGGCAAAATATTGCGTAATTCGATGATATTTTGTTTAAATCAAATAAAGGAAAAGGGGATGATAAACGTCAAAATATTGCTAAATTCGATGATTTTTCGTACGAAATAAAATGCAAGAAAACTTGCTTAAAATGTAATATTATGCGAAATTCTGAGATTTGAAGGCCAAATCACATATCGTGATACTACATGAAATAGAATCGAAATATTGGTAAAAATTAATATATTTACGTAGTATCAAACTACATGAAAAACGTGAAAAAAGTCACCCGTTAACCATATTTGAGGATTTTAACTTCAAATCATAGAGCGAGGTTTCGTATTATTTAGATCCAAGAAAAGACAAATGACAATGTTGTTTCCAATACAAATGATAAAAATCAATGTGTTTTCATTACAATTAACTAAAATGTTCCTGATTTTCTGTTTATATTACCGAGGGAAGATGTACACGTAAAACCGCTCTAATCCGGCTGAAACGTCGATATATGCAATAAAAACAGAACTTCTCCCCTTTTCAATATCTTACTCAGTATTTTAACGAGAAACAAATAGTTGATTGAAAATGAATTATTTAAGGTTATTATCTAATCAATTATGTGTTTGCATCATTTTTATCGTATATATAATGAATTAATACCTATAGACTGAAAATTCACAAAAACGTGGAAAAACGGCAAAATATTGCGTAATTCGATGATATTTTGTTTAAATCAAATAGAGGAAAAGGGGATGATAAACGTCAAAATATTGCTAAATTCGATGATTTTTCGTACGAAACAAAATGCAAGAAAACTAGCTTAAAAAGCAATATTATGCGAAATTCTGAGATTTGAAGGCCAAATCACATATCGTGATACTACATGAAATAGAATCGAAATATTGGTAAAAATGAATATATTTACGTAGTATCAAACTACATGAAAAACGTGAAAAAAGTCACCATTTAACCATATTTGAGGATTTTAACTTCAAATCATAGAGCGAGGTTTCTTATTATTTAGATCCAAGAAAAGACATATGACAATGTTGTTTCCAATACAAATGATAAAAATCAATGTGTTTTCATTACAATTAACTAAAATGTTCCTGATTTTCTGTTTATATTACCGAGGGAAGATGTACACGTAAAACCGCTCTAATCCGGCTGAAACGTCGATATATGCAATAAAAACAGAACTTCTCCCTTTTTCAATATCTTACTCAGTATTTTAACGAGAAACAAATAATTGATTGAAAATGAAGTATTTAAGGTTATTATCTAATCAATTATGTGTTTGCATCATTTTTATCGTATATATAATGAATTAATACCTATAGACTGAAAATTCACAAAAACGTGGAAAAACGGCAAAATATTGCGTAATTCGATGATATTTTGTTTAAATCAAATAAAGGAAAAGGGGATGATAAACGTCAAAATATTGCTAAATTCGATGATTTTTCGTACGAAACAAAATGCAAGAAAACTAGCTTAAAAAGCAATATTATGCGAAATTCTGAGATTTGAAGGCCAAATCACATATCGTGATACTACATGAAATAGAATCGAAATATTAGTAAAAATGAATATATTTACGTAGTATCAAACTACATGAAAAACGTGAAAAAAGTCACCATTTAACCATATTTGAGGATTTTAACTTCAAATCATAGAGCGAGGTTTCGTATTAATTAGATCCAAGAAAAGACATGACTATGTTGTTTCCAATACAAATGATAAAAATCAATGTGTTTTCATTACAATTAACTAAAATGTTCCTGATTTTCTGTTTATATTACCGAGGGAAGATGTACACGTAAAACCGCTCTAATCCGGCTGAAACGTCGATATATGCAATAAAAACAGAACTTCTCCCCTTTTCAATATCTTACTCAGTATTTTAACGAGAAACAAATAGTTGATTGAAAATGAAGTATTTAAGGTTATTATCTAATCAATTATGTGTTTGCATCATTTTTATCGTATATATAATAAATTAATACCTATAGACTGAAAATTCACAAAAACGTGGAAAAACGGCAAAATATTGCGTAATTCGATGATATTTTGTTTAAATCAAATAAAGGAAAAGGGGATGATAAACGTCAAAATATTGCTAAATTCGATGATTTTTCGTACGAAACAAAATGCAAGAAAACTTGCTTAAAAAGCAATATTATGCGAAATTCTGAGATTTGAAGGCGAAATCACATATCGTGATACTACATGAAATAGAATCGAAATATTGATAAAAATGAATTTATTTACGTAGTATCAAACTACATGAAAAACGTGAAAAAAGTCACCATTTAACCATATTTGAGGATTTTAACTTCAAATCATAGAGCGAGGTTTCGTATTAATTAGATCCAAGAAAAGACATATGACTATGTTGTTTCCAATACAAATGATAAAAATCAATGTGTTTTCATTACAATTAACTAAAATGTTCCTGATTTTCTGTTTATATTACCGAGGGAAGATGTACACGTAAAACCGCTCTAATCCGGCTGAAACGTCGATATATGCAATAAAAACAGAACTTCTCCCCTTTTCAATATCTTACTCAGTATTTTAACGAGAAACAAATAGTTGATTGAAAATGAAGTATTTAAGGTTATTATCTAATCAATTATGTGTTTGCATCATTTTTATCGTATATATAATGAATTAATACCTATAGACTGAAAATTCACAAAAACGTGGAAAAACGGCAAAATATTGCGTAATTCGATAATATTTTGTTTAAATCAAATAAAGGAAAAGGGGATGATAAACGTCAAAATATTGCTAAATTCGATGATTTTTCGTACGAAACAAAATGCAAGAAAACTTGCTTAAAAAGCAATATTATGCGAAATTCTGAGATTTGAAGGCCAAATCACATATCGTGATACTACATGAAATAGAATCGAAATATTGGTAAAAATGAATATATTTACGTAGTATCAAACTACATGAAAAACGTGAAAAAAGTCACCATTTAACCATATTTGAGGATTTTAACTTCAAATCATAGAGCGAGGTTTCGTATTATTTAGATCCAAGAAAAGACATATGACAATGTTGTTTCCAATACAAATGATAAAAATCAATGTGTTTTCATTACAATTAACTAAAATGTTCCTGATTTTCCGTTTATATTACCGAGGGAATATGTACACGTAAAACCGCTCTAATCCGGCTGAAACGTCGATATATGCAATAAAAACCGAACTTCTCCCCTTTTCAATATCTTACTCAGTATTTTACTGAGAAACAAATAGATGATTGAAAATGAAGTATTTAAGGTTATTCTCTAATCAATTATGTGTTTGCATAATTTTTATCGTATATATATGAATTAATACATATAGACTGAAAATTCACAAAAACGTGGAAAACGGCAAAATATTGCCTAATTCGATGATATTTTGTTTAAGTCACATAAAGGAAAAGGGGATGATAAACGTCAAAATATTGCTAAATTCGATGATTTTTCGTACAAAATAAAATGCAAGAAAACTTGCTTAAAATGCAATATTATGCGAAATTCTGAGATTTGAAGGCCAAATCACATATCGTGATACTACATGAAATAGAATCGAAATATTGGTAAAAATGAATATATTTACGTAGTATCAAACTACATGAAAAACGTGAAAAAAGTCACCCGTTAACCATATTTGAGGATTTTAACTTCAAATCATAGAGCGAGGTTTCGTATTATTTAGATCCAAGAAAAGACAAATGACAATGTTGTTTCCAATACAAATGATAAAAATCAATGTGTTTTCATTACAATTAACTAAAATGTTCCTAATTTTCTGTTTATATTACCGAGGGAAGATGTACACGTAAAACCGCTCTAATCCGGCTGAAACGTCGATATATGCAATAAAAACCGAACTTCTCCCCTTTTTTATATTTTACTCAGTATTTTAACGAGAAACAAATAGATGATTGAAAATGAAGTATTTAAGGTTATTATCTAATTAATTATAGGTTTGCATCATTTTTATCGTATATATATGAATATATACGATAAAAATAGTCTAAACCCATAGACTTAAAATTCACAAAAACGTGGAAAACGGCAAAATATTGCCTAATTCGATGATATTTTGTTTAAGTCACATAAAGGAAAAGGGGATGATAAACGTCAAAATATTGCTAAATTCGATGATTGTTCGTACGAAACAAAAGGCAAGAAAACTTGCTTAAAATGCAATATTATGCGATATTCTGAGATTTGAAGGCCAAATCACATATCGTGATACTACATGAAATAGAATCGAAATATTGATAAAAATGAATATATTTACGTAGTATCAAACTACATGAAAAACGTGAAAAAAGTCACCATTTAACCATATTTGAGGATTTTAACTTCAAATCATAGAGCGAGGTTTCGTATTATTTAGATCCAAGAAAAGACATATGACAATGTTGTTTCCAATACAAATGATAAAAATCAATGTGTTTTCATTACAATTAACAAAAATTTTCCTGATTTTCCGTTTATATTACGGAGGGAATATGTACACGTAAAACCGCTCTAATCCGGCTGAAACGTCGATATATGCAATAAAAACCGAACTTCTCCCCTTTTCAATATCTTACTCAGTATTTACCGAGAAACAAATAGATGATTGAAAATGAAGTATTTAAGGTTATTCTCTAATCAATTATGTGTTTGCATAATTTTTATCGTATATATATGAATTAATACCTATAGACTGAAAATTCACAAAAACGTGGAAAACGGCAAAATATTGCCTAATTCGATGATATTTTGTTTAAGTCACATAAAGGAAAAGGGGATGATAAACGTCAAAATATTGCTAAATTCGATGATTATTCGTACGAAACAAAAGGCAAGAAAACTTGCTTAAAATGCAATATTATGCGAAATTCTGAGATTTGAAGGCCAAATCACATATCGTGATACTACATGAAATAGAATCGAAATATTGGTAAAAATGAATATATTTACGTAGTATCAAACTACATGAAAAACGTGAAAAAAGTCACCATTTAACCATATTTGAGGATTTTAACTTCAAATCATAGAGCGAGGTTTCGTATTATTTAGATCCAAGAAAAGACATATGACAATGTTGTTTCCAATACAAATGATAAAAATCAATGTGTTTTCATTACAATTAACTAAAATGTTCCTGATTTTCCGTTTATATTACCGAGGGAATATGTACACGTAAAACCGCTCTAATCCGGCTGAAACGTCGATATATGCAATAAAAACCGAACTTCTCCCCTTTTCAATATCTTACTCAGTATTTTACTGAGAAACAAATAGATGATTGAAAATGAAGTATTTAAGGTTATTCTCTAATCAATTATGTGTTTGCATAATTTTTATCGTATATATATGAATTAATACATATAGACTGAAAATTCACAAAAACGTGGAAAACGGCAAAATATTGCCTAATTCGATGATATTTTGTTTAAGTCACATAAAGGAAAAGGGGATGATAAACGTCAAAATATTGCTAAATTCGATGATTTTTCGTACGAAATAAAATGCAAGAAAACTTGCTTAAAATGCAATATTATGCGAAATTCTGAGATTTGAAGGCCAAATCACATATCGTGATACTACATGAAATAGAATCGAAATATTGGTAAAAATGAATATATTTACGTAGTATCAAACTACATGAAAAACGTGAAAAAAGTCACCCGTTAACCATATTTGAGGATTTTAACTTCAAATCATAGAGCGAGGTTTCGTATTATTTAGATCCAAGAAAAGACAAATGACAATGTTGTTTCCAATACAAATGATAAAAATCAATGTGTTTTCATTACAATTAACTAAAATGTTCCTAATTTTCTGTTTATATTACCGAGGGAAGATGTACACGTAAAACCGCTCTAATCCGGCTGAAACGTCGATATATGCAATAAAAACCGAACTTCTCCCCTTTTTTATATTTTACTCAGTATTTTAACGAGAAACAAATAGATGATTGAAAATGAAGTATTTAAGGTTATTATCTAATTAATTATAGGTTTGCATCATTTTTATCGTATATATATGAATATATACGATAAAAATAGTCTAAACCCATAGACTTAAAATTCACAAAAACGTGGAAAACGGCAAAATATTGCCTAATTCGATGATATTTTGTTTAAGTCACATAAAGGAAAAGGGGATGATAAACGTCAAAATATTGCTAAATTCGATGATTGTTCGTACGAAACAAAAGGCAAGAAAACTTGCTTAAAATGCAATATTATGCGATATTCTGAGATTTGAAGGCCAAATCACATATCGTGATACTACATGAAATAGAATCGAAATATTGATAAAAATGAATATATTTACGTAGTATCAAACTACATGAAAAACGTGAAAAAAGTCACCATTTAACCATATTTGAGGATTTTAACTTCAAATCATAGAGCGAGGTTTCGTATTATTTAGATCCAAGAAAAGACATATGACAATGTTGTTTCCAATACAAATGATAAAAATCAATGTGTTTTCATTACAATTAACAAAAATTTTCCTGATTTTCCGTTTATATTACGGAGGGAATATGTACACGTAAAACCGCTCTAATCCGGCTGAAACGTCGATATATGCAATAAAAACCGAACTTCTCAACCTTTTCAATATCTTACTCAGTATTTACCGAGAAACAAATAGATGATTGAAAATGAAGTATTTAAGGTTATTCTCTAATCAATTATGTGTTTGCATAATTTTTATCGTATATATATGAATTAATACCTATAGACTGAAAATTCACAAAAACGTGGAAAACGGCAAAATATTGCCTAATTCGATGATATTTTGTTTAAGTCACATAAAGGAAAAGGGGATGATAAACGTCAAAATATTGCTAAATTCGATGATTTTTCGTACGAAATAAAATGCAAGAAAACTTGCTTAAAATGCAATATTATGCGAAATTCTGAGATTTGAAGGCCAAATCACATATCGTGATACTACATGAAATAGAATCGAAATATTGGTAAAAATGAATATATTTACGTAGTATCAAACTACATGAAAAACGTGAAAAAAGTCACCCGTTAACCATATTTGAGGATTTTAACTTCAAATCATAGAGCGAGGTTTCGTATTATTTAGATCCAAGAAAAGACAAATGCCAATGTTGTTTCCAATACAAATGATAAAAATCAATGTGTTTTCATTACAATTAACTAAAATGTTCCTGATTTTCTGTTTATATTACCGAGGGAAGATGTACACGTAAAACCGCTCTAATCCGGCTGAAACGTCGATATATGCAATAAAAACAGAACTTCTCCCCTTTTCAATATCTTACTCAGTATTTTAACGAGAAACAAATAGTTGATTGAAAATGAAGTATTTAAGGTTATTATCTAATCAATTATGTGTTTGCATCATTTTTATCGCATATATAATGAATTAATACCTATAGACTGAAAATTCACAAAAACGTGGAAAAACGGCAAAATATTGCGTAATTCGATGATATTTTGTTTAAATCAAATAAAGGAAAAGGGGATGATAAACGTCAAAATATTGCTAAATTCGATGATTTTTCGTTCGAAACAAAATGCAAGAAAACTTGCTTAAAAAGCAATATTATGCGAAATTCTGAGATTTGAAGGCCAAATCACATATCGTGATACTACATGAAATAGAATCGAAATATTGGTAAAAATGAATATATTTACGTAGTATCAAACTACATGAAAAACGTGAAAAAAGTCACCATTTAACCATATTTGAGGATTTTAATTTCAAATCATAGAGCGAGGTTTCGTATTATTTAGATCCAAGAAAAGACATATGACAATGTTGTTTCCAATACAAATGATAAAAATCAATGTGTTTTCATTACAATTAACTAAAATGTTCCTGATTTTCTGTTTATATTACCGAGGGAAGATGTACACGTAAAACCGCTCTAATCCGGCTGAAACGTCGATATATGCAATAAAAACAGAACTTCTCCCTTTTTCAATATCTTACTCAGTATTTTAACGAGAAACAAATAATTGATTGAAAATGAAGTATTTAAGGTTATTATCTAATCAATTATGTGTTTGCATCATTTTTATCGTATATATAATGAATTAATACCTATAGACTGAACATTCACAAAAACGTGGAAAAACGGCAAAATATTGCGTAATTCGATGATATTTTGTTTAAATCAAATAAAGGAAAAGGGGATGATAAACGTCAAAATATTGCTAAATTCGATGATTTTTCGTACGAAACAAAATGCAAGAAAACTTGCTTAAAAAGCAATATTATGCGAAATTCTGAGATTTGAAGGCCAAATCACATATCGTGATACTACATGAAATAGAATCGAAATATTGGTAAAAATGAATATATTTACGTAGTATCAATCTACATGAAAAACGTGAAAAAAGTCACCATTTAACCATATTTGAGGATTTTAACTTCAAATCATAGAGCGAGGTTTCGTATTATTTAGATCCAAGAAAAGACATATGACAATGTTGTTTCCAATACAAATGATAAAAATCAATGTGTTTTCATTACAATTAACTAAAATGTTCCTGATTTTCTGTTTATATTACCGAGGGAAGATGTACACGTAAAACCGCTCTAATCCGGCTGAAACGTCGATATATGCAATAAAAACAGAACTTCTCCCCTTTTCAATATCTTACTCAGTATTTTAACGAGAAACAAATAGTTGATTGAAAATGAAGTATTTAAGGTTATTATCTAATCAATTATGTGTTTGCATCATTTTTATCGTATATATAATGAATTAATACCTATAGACTGAAAATTCACAAAAACGTGGAAAAACGGCAAAATATTGCGTAATTCGATGATATTTTGTTTAAATCAAATAAAGGAAAAGGGGATGATAAACGTCAAAATATTGCTAAATTCGATGATTTTTCGTACGAAATAAAATGCAAGAAAACTTGCTTAAAATGTAATATTATGCGAAATTCTGAGATTTGAAGGCCAAATCACATATCGTGATACTACATGAAATAGAATCGAAATATTGGTAAAAATTAATATATTTACGTAGTATCAAACTACATGAAAAACGTGAAAAAAGTCACCCGTTAACCATTTTTGAGGATTTTAACTTCAAATCATAGAGCGAGGTTTCGTATTATTTAGATCCAAGAAAAGACAAATGACAATGTTGTTTCCAATACAAATGATAAAAATCAATGTGTTTTCATTACAATTAACTAAAATGTTCCTGATTTTCTGTTTATATTACCGAGGGAAGATGTACACGTAAAACCGCTCTAATCCGGCTGAAACGTCGATATATGCAATAAAAACAGAACTTCTCCCCTTTTCAATATCTTACTCAGTATTTTAACGAGAAACAAATAGTTGATTGAAAATGAAGTATTTAAGGTTATTATCTAATCAATTATGTGTTTGCATCATTTTTATCGTATATATAATGAATTAATACCTATAGACTGAAAATTCACAAAAACGTGGAAAAACGGCAAAATATTGCGTAATTCGATGATATTTTGTTTAAATCAAATAAAGGAAAAGGGGATGATAAACGTCAAAATATTGCTAAATTCGATGATTTTTCGTTCGAAACAAAATGCAAGAAAACTTGCTTAAAAAGCAATATTATGCGAAATTCTGAGATTTGAAGGCCAAATCACATATCGTGATACTACATGAAATAGAATCGAAATATTGGTAAAAATGAATATATTTACGTAGTATCAAACTACATGAAAAACGTGAAAAAAGTCACCATTTAACCATATTTGAGGATTTTAATTTCAAATCATAGAGCGAGGTTTCGTATTATTTAGATCCAAGAAAAGACATATGACAATGTTGTTTCCAATACAAATGATAAAAATCAATGTGTTTTCATTACAATTAACTAAAATGTTCCTGATTTTCTGTTTATATTACCGAGGGAAGATGTACACGTAAAACCGCTCTAATCCGGCTGAAACGTCGATATATGCAATAAAAACAGAACTTCTCCCTTTTTCAATATCTTACTCAGTATTTTAACGAGAAACAAATAATTGATTGAAAATGAAGTATTTAAGGTTATTATCTAATCAATTATGTGTTTGCATCATTTTTATCGTATATATAATGAATTAATACCTATAGACTGAACATTCACAAAAACGTGGAAAAACGGCAAAATATTGCGTAATTCGATGATATTTTGTTTAAATCAAATAAAGGAAAAGGGGATGATAAACGTCAAAATATTGCTAAATTCGATGATTTTTCGTACGAAACAAAATGCAAGAAAACTTGCTTAAAAAGCAATATTATGCGAAATTCTGAGATTTGAAGGCCAAATCACATATCGTGATACTACATGAAATAGAATCGAAATATTGGTAAAAATGAATATATTTACGTAGTATCAATCTACATGAAAAACGTGAAAAAAGTCACCATTTAACCATATTTGAGGATTTTAACTTCAAATCATAGAGCGAGGTTTCGTATTATTTAGATCCAAGAAAAGACATATGACAATGTTGTTTCCAATACAAATGATAAAAATCAATGTGTTTTCATTACAATTAACTAAAATGTTCCTGATTTTCTGTTTATATTACCGAGGGAAGATGTACACGTAAAACCGCTCTAATCCGGCTGAAACGTCGATATATGCAATAAAAACAGAACTTCTCCCCTTTTCAATATCTTACTCAGTATTTTAACGAGAAACAAATAGTTGATTGAAAATGAAGTATTTAAGGTTATTATCTAATCAATTATGTGTTTGCATCATTTTTATCGTATATATAATGAATTAATACCTATAGACTGAAAATTCACAAAAACGTGGAAAAACGGCAAAATATTGCGTAATTCGATGATATTTTGTTTAAATCAAATAAAGGAAAAGGGGATGATAAACGTCAAAATATTGCTAAATTCGATGATTTTTCGTACGAAATAAAATGCAAGAAAACTTGCTTAAAATGTAATATTATGCGAAATTCTGAGATTTGAAGGCCAAATCACATATCGTGATACTACATGAAATAGAATCGAAATATTGGTAAAAATTAATATATTTACGTAGTATCAAACTACATGAAAAACGTGAAAAAAGTCACCCGTTAACCATTTTTGAGGATTTTAACTTCAAATCATAGAGCGAGGTTTCGTATTATTTAGATCCAAGAAAAGACAAATGACAATGTTGTTTCCAATACAAATGATAAAAATCAATGTGTTTTCATTACAATTAACTAAAATGTTCCTGATTTTCTGTTTATATTACCGAGGGAAGATGTACACGTAAAACCGCTCTAATCCGGCTGAAACGTCGATATATGCAATAAAAACAGAACTTCTCCCCTTTTCAATATCTTACTCAGTATTTTAACGAGAAACAAATAGTTGATTGAAAATGAAGTATTTAAGGTTATTATCTAATCAATTATGTGTTTGCATCATTTTTATCGTATATATAATGAATTAATACCTATAGACTGAAAATTCACAAAAACGTGGAAAAACGGCAAAATATTGCGTAATTCGATGATATTTTGTTTAAATCAAATAAAGGAAAAGGGGATGATAAACGTCAAAATATTACTAAATTCGATGATTTTTCGTACGAAACACAATGCAAGAAAACTTGCTTAAAAAGCAATATTATGCGAAATTCTGAGATTTGAAGGCCAAATCACATATCGTGATACTACATGAAATAGAATCGAAATATTGGTAAAAATGAATATATTTACGTAGTATCAAACTACATGAAAAACGTGAAAAAAGTCACCATTTAACCATATTTGAGGATTTTAACTTCAAATCATAGAGCGAGGTTTCGTATTAATTAGATCCAAGAAAAGACATATGACTATGTTGTTTCCAATACAAATGATAAAAATCAATGTGTTTTCATTACAATTAACTAAAATGTTCCTGATTTTCTGTTTATATTACCGAGGGAAGATGTACACGTAAAACCGCTCTAATCCGGCTGAAACGTCGATATATGCAATAAAAACAGAACTTCTCCCCTTTTCAATATCTTACTCAGTATTTTAACGAGAAACAAATAGTTGATTGAAAATGAAGTATTTAAGGTTATTATCTAATCAATTATGTGTTTGCATCATTTTTATCGTATATATAATGAATTAATACCTATAGACTGAAAATTCACAAAAACGTGGAAAAACGGCAAAATATTGCGTAATTCGATGATATTTTGTTTAAATCAAATAAAGGAAAAGGGGATGATAAACGTCAAAATATTGCTAAATTCGATGATTTTTCGTACGAAACAAAATGCAAGAAAACTTGCTTAAAAAGCAATATTATGCGAAATTCTGAGATTTGAAGGCCAAATCACATATCGTGATACTACATGAAATAGAATCGAAATATTGGTAAAAATGAATATATTTACGTAGTATCAATCTACATGAAAAACGTGAAAAAAGTCACCATTTAACCATATTTGAGGATTTTAACTTCAAATCATAGAGCGAGTTTCGTATTATTTAGATCCAAGAAAAGACATATGACAATGTTGTTTCCAATACAAATGATAAAAATCAATGTGTTTTCATTACAATTAACTAAAATGTTCCTGATTTTCTGTTTATATTACCGAGGGAAGATGTACACGTAAAACCGCTCTAATCCGGCTGAAACGTCGATATATGCAATAAAAACAGAACTTCTCCCCTTTTCAATATCTTACTCAGTATTTTAACGAGAAACAAATAGTTGATTGAAAATGAAGTATTTAAGGTTATTATCTAATCAATTATGTGTTTGCATCATTTTTATCGTATATATAATGAATTAATACCTATAGACTGAAAATTCAAAAAAACGTGGAAAAACGGCAAAATATTGCGTAATTCGATGATATTTTGTTTAAATCAAATAAAGGAAAAGGGGATGATAAACGTCAAAATATTGCTAAATTCGATGATTTTTCGTACGAAATAAAATGCAAGAAAACTTGCTTAAAATGTAATATTATGCGAAATTCTGAGATTTGAAGGCCAAATCACATATCGTGATACTACATGAAATAGAATCGAAATATTGGTAAAAATTAATATATTTACGTAGTATCAAACTACATGAAAAACGTGAAAAAAGTCACCCGTAAACCATATTTGAGGATTTTAACTTCAAATCATAGAGCGAGGTTTCGTATTATTTAGATCCAAGAAAAGACAAATGACAATGTTGTTTCCAATACAAATGATAAAAATCAATGTGTTTTCATTAGAATTAACTAAAATGTTCCTGATTTTCCGTTTATATTACCGATGGAAGATGTACACGAAAATCGCTCTATTCCGGCTGAAACGTCGATATATGCAATAAAAACAGAACTTCTCCCCTTTTCAATATCTTACTCAGTATTTTAACGAGAAACAAATAGATGATTGAAAATGAAGTATTTAAGGTTATTATCAATTATGTGTTTGCATAATTTTTGTCGTATATATATGAATTAATACCCATAGACTGAAAATTCACAAAAACGTGGAAAACGGCAAAATATTGCCTAATTCGATGATATTTTGTTTATGTCACATAAAGGAAAAGGGGATGATAAACGTCAAAATATTGCTAAATTCGATGATTTTTCGTACGAAATAAAATGCAAGAAAACTTGCTGAAAATGCAATATTATGCGAAATTCTGAGATTTGAAGGCCAAATCACATATCGTGATACTACATGAAATAGAATCGAAATATTGGTAAAAATGAATATATTTACGTAGTATCAAACTACATGAAAAACGTGAAAAAAGTCACCCGTTAACCATATTTTAGGATTTTAACTTCAAATCATAGAGCGAGGTTTCGTATTATTTAGATCCAAGAAAAGACAAATGACAATGTTGTTTCCAATACAAATGATAAAAATCAATGTGTTTTCATTAGAATTAACTAAAATGTTCCTGATTTTCCGTTTATATTACCGATGGAAGATGTACACGAAAATCGCTCTATTCCGGCTGAAACGTCGATATATGCAATAAAAACAGAACTTCTCCCCTTTTCAATATCTAACTCAGTATTTTAACGAGAAACAAATAGATGATTGAAAATGAAGTATTTAAGGTTATTATCAATTATGTGTTTGCATAATTTTTGTCGTATATATATGAATTAATACCCATAGACTGAAAATTCACAAAAACGTGGAAAACGGCAAAATATTGCCTAATTCGATGATATTTTGTTTATGTCACATAAAGGAAAAGGGGATGATAAACGTCAAAATATTGCTAAATTCGATGATTTTTCGTACGAAACATAATGCAAGAAAATTTGCTTAAAATGCAATATTATGCGAAATTCTGAGATTTGAAGGCCAAATCACATATCGTGATACTACATGAAATTGTATCATTTTTATCGTATATATAATGAATTAATACCTATGGACTGAAAATTCACAAAAACGTGGAAAAACGGCAAAATATTGCCTAATTCGATGATATTTTGTTTAAGTCGCATAAAGGAAAAGGGGAAGATAAACGTCAAAATATTGCTAAATTCGATGATTTTTCGTACAAAACAAAATGCAAGAAAACTTGCTTAAAATGAAATATTGTGCGAAATTCTGAGATTTGAAGGCCAAATCACATATCGTGATACTACATGAAACAGAATCGAAATATTGGTAAAAATGAATATATTTACGTAGTATCAAACTACATGAAAAACGTGAAAAAAGTCACTATTTAACCATATTTGAGGATTTTATCTTCAAATCATAGAGATAGGTTTCGTATTATTTAGATCCAAGAAAAGACTTATGACAATGCTGTTTCCAATACAAATGATAAAAATCAATGTGTTTTCATTAGAATTAACTAAAATGTTCCTGATTTTCCGTTTATATTACCGAGGGAAGATGTACACGTAAAACCGCTCTAATCCGGCTGAAACGTCGATATATGCAATAAAAACCGAACTTCTCCCCTTTTCCATATTTTACTCAGTATTTTAACGAGAAACAAATAGATGATTGAAAATGAAGTATTTAAGGTTATTATCTAATTAATTATAGGTTTGCATCATTTTTATCGTATATATATGAATATATACGATAAAAATAGTCTAAACCCATAGACTTAAAATTCACAAAAACGTGGAAAACGGCAAAATATTGCCTAATTCGATGATATTTCGTTTAAGTCACATAAAGGAAAAGGGGATGATAAACGTCAAAATATTGCTAAATTCGATGATTGTTCGTACGAAACAAAAGGCAAGAAAACTTGCTTAAAATGCAATAGTTTGCGAAATTCTGAGATTTGAAGGCCAAATCACATATCGTGATACTACATGAAATAGAATCGAAATATTGGTAAAAATGAATATATTTACGTAGTATCAAACTACATGAAAAACGTGAAAAAAGTCACCATTTAACCATATTTGAGGATTTTAACTTCAAATCATAGAGCGAGGTTTCGTATTATTTAGATCCAAGAAAAGACATATGACAATGTTGTTTCCAATACAAATGATAAAAATCAATGTGTTTTCATTACAATTAACTAAAATGTTCCTGATTTTCCGTTTATATTACCGAGGGAATATGTACACGTAAAACCGCTCTAATCCGGCTGAAACGTCGATATATGCAATAAAAACCGAACTTCTCCCCTTCTCAATATCTTACTCAGTATTTTACCGAGAAACAAATAGATGATTGAAAATGAAGTATTTAAGGTTATTCTCTAATCAATTATGTGTTTGCATAATTTTTATCGTATATATATGAATTAATACCTATAGACTGAAAATTCACAAAAACGTGGAAAACGGCAAAATATTGCCTAATTCGATGATATTTTGTTTAAGTCGCATAAAGGAAAAGGGGAAGATAAACGTCAAAATATTGCTAAATTCGATGATTTTTCGTACAAAACAAAATGCAAGAAAACTTGCTTAAAAAGCAATATTATGCGAAATTCTGAGATTTGAAGGCCAAATCAAATATCGTGATACTACATGAAATAGAATCGAAATATTGGTAAAAATGAATATATTTACGTAGTATCAAACTACATGAAAAACGTGAAAAAAGTCACCATTTAACCATATTTGAGGATTTTAACTTCAAATCATAGAGCGAGGTTTCGTATTATTTAGATCCAAGAAAAGACATATGACAATGTTGTTTCCAATACAAATGATAAAAATCAATATGTTTTCATTACAATTAACTAAAATGTTCCTGATTTTCTGTTTATATTACCGAGGGAAGATGTACACGAAAATCGCTCTATTCCGGCTGAAACGTCGATATATGCAATAAAAACAGAACTTCTCCCCTTTTCAATATCTTACTCAGTATTTTAACGAGAAACAAATAGATGATTGAAAATGAAGTATTTAAGGTTATTATCAATTATGTGTTTGCATAATTTTTGTCGTATATATATGAATTAATACCCATAGACTGAAAATTCACAAAAACGTGGAAAACGGCAAAATATTGCCTAATTCGATGATATTTTGTTTATGTCACATAAAGGAAAAGGGGATGATAAACGTCAAAATATTGCTAAATTCGATGATTTTTCGTACGAAATAAAATGCAAGAAAACTTGCTGAAAATGCAATATTATGCGAAATTCTGAGATTTGAAGGCCAAATCACATATCGTGATACTACATGAAATAGAATCGAAATATTGGTAAAAATGAATATATTTACGTAGTATCAAACTACATGAAAAACGTGAAAAAAGTCACCATTTAACCATATTTGAGGATTTTAACTTCAAATCATAGAGCGAGGTTTCGTATTATTTAGATCCAAGAAAAGACATATGACAATGTTGTTTCCAATACAAATTATAAAAATCAATGTGTTTTCATTACAATTAACTAAAATGTTCCTGATTTTCCGTTTATATTACCGAGGGAATATGTACACGTAAAACCGCTCTAATCCGGCTGAAACGTCGATATATGCAATAAAAACCGAACTTCTCCCCTTTTCAATATCTTACTCAGTATTTTACCGAGAAACAAATAGATGATTGAAAATGAAGTATTTAAGGTTATTCTCTAATCAATTATGTGTTTGCATAATTTTTATCGTATATATATGAATTATTACCTATAGACTGAAAATTCACAAAAACGTGGAAAACGGCAAAATATTGCCTAATTCGATGATATTTTGTTTAAGTCACATAAAGGAAAAGGGGATGATAAACGTCAAAATATTGCTAAATTCGATGATTTTTCGTACGAAACAAAATGCAAGAAAACTAGCTTAAAATGCAATATTATGCGAAATTCTGAGATTTGAAGGCCAAATCACATATCGTGATATTACATGAAATAGAATCGAAATATTGGTAAGAATGAATATATTTACGTAGTATCAAACTACATGAAAAACGTGAAAAAAGTCACCCGTTAACCATATTTGAGGATTTTAACTTCAAATCATAGAGCGAGGTTTCGTATTATTTAGATCCAAGAAAAGACAAATGACAATGTTGTTTCCAATACAAATGATAAAAATCAATGTGTTTTCATTACAATTAACTAAAATGTTCCTGATTTTCCGTTTATATTACCGAGGGAATATGTACACGTAAAACCGCTCTAATCCGGCTGAAACGTCGATATATGCAATAAAAACCGAACTTCTCCCCTTTTCAATATCTTACTTAGTATTTTACCGAGAAACAAATAGATGATTGAAAATGAAGTATTTAAGGTTATTCTCTAATCAATTATGTGTTTGCATAATTTTTATCGTATATATATGAATTAATACCTATAGACTGAAAATTCACAAAAACGTGGAAAACGGCAAAATATTGCCTAATTCGATGATATTTTGTTTAAGTCACATAAAGGAAAAGGGGATGATAAACGTCAAAATATTGCTAAATTCGATGATTTTTCGTACGAAACAAAATGCAAGAAAACTAGCTTAAAATGCAATATTATGCGAAATTCTGAGATTTGAAGGCCAAATCACATATCGTGATACTACATGAAATAGAATCGAAATATTGGTAAGAATGAATATATTTACGTAGTATCAAACTACATGAAAAACGTGAAAAAAGTCACCCGTTAACCATATTTGAGGATTTTAACTTCAAATCATAGAGCGAGGTTTCGTATTATTTAGATCCAAGAAAAGACAAATGACAATGTTGTTTCCAATACAAATGATAAAAATCAATGTGTTTTCATTACAATTAACTAAAATGTTCCTGATTTTCCGTTTATATTACCGAGGGAATATGTACACGTAAAACCGCTCTAATCCGGCTGAAACGTCGATATATGCAATAAAAACCGAACTTCTCCCCTTCTCAATATCTTACTCAGTATTTTACCGAGAAACAAATAGATGATTGAAAATGAAGTATTTAAGGTTATTCTCTAATCAATTATGTGTTTGCATAATTTTTATCGTATATATATGAATTAATACCTATAGACTGAAAATTCACAAAAACGTGGAAAACGGCAAAATATTGCCTAATTCGATGATATTTTGTTTAAGTCACATAAAGGAAAAGGGGATGATAAACGTCAAAATATTGCTAAATTCGATGATTTTTCGTACGAAACAAAATGCAAGAAAACTAGCTTAAAATGCAATATTATGCGAAATTCTGAGATTTGAAGGCCAAATCACATATCGTGATACTACATGAAATAGAATCGAAATATTGGTAAGAATGAATATATTTACGTAGTATCAAACTACATGAAAAACGTGAAAAAAGTCACCCGTTAACCATATTTGAGGATTTTAACTTCAAATCATAGAGCGAGGTTTCGTATTATTTAGATCCAAGAAAAGACAAATGACAATGTTGTTTCCAATACAAATGATAAAAATCAATGTGTTTTCATTACAATTAACTAAAATGTTCCTGATTTTCCGTTTATATTACCGAGGGAATATGTACACGTAAAACCGCTCTAATCCGGCTGAAACGTCGATATATGCAATAAAAACCGAACTTCTCCCCTTTTCAATATCTTACTTAGTATTTTACCGAGAAACAAATAGATGATTGAAAATGAAGTATTTAAGGTTATTCTCTAATCAATTATGTGTTTGCATAATTTTTATCGTATATATATGAATTAATACCTATAGACTGAAAATTCACAAAAACGTGGAAAACGGCAAAATATTGCCTAATTCGATGATATTTTGTTTAAGTCACATAAAGGAAAAGGGGATGATAAACGTCAAAATATTGCTAAATTCGATGATTTTTCGTACGAAATAAAATGCAAGAAAACTTGCTTAAAATGCAATATTATGCGAAATTCTGAGATTTGAAGGCCAAATCACATATCGTGATACTACATGAAATAGAATCGAAATATTGGTAAAAATGAATATATTTACGTAGTATCAAACTACATGAAAAACGTGAAAAAAGTCACCCGTTAACCATATTTGAGGATTTTAACTTCAAATCATAGAGCGAGGTTTCGTATTATTTAGATCCAAGAAAAGACAAATGACAATGTTGTTTCCAATACAAATGATAAAAATCAATGTTTTTTCATTACAATTAACTAAAATGTTCCTGATTTTCTGTTTATATTACCGAGGGAAGATGTACACGTAAAACCGCTCTAATCCGGCTGAAACGTCGATATATGCAATAAAAACAGAACTTCTCCCCTTTTCAATATCTTACTCAGTATTTTAACGAGAAACAAATAGTTGATTGAAAATGAAGTATTTAAGGTTATTATCTAATCAATTATGTGTTTGCATCATTTTTATCGTATATATAATGAATTAATACCTATAGACTGAAAATTCACAAAAACGTGGAAAAACGGCAAAATATTGCGTAATTCGATGATATTTTGTTTAAATCAAATAAAGGAAAAGGGGATGATAAACGTCAAAATATTGCTAAATTCGATGATTTTTCGTACGAAACAAAATGCAAGAAAACTTGCTTAAAAAGCAATATTATGCGAAATTCTGAGATTTGAAGGCCAAATCAAATATCGTGATACTACATGAAATAGAATCGAAATATTGGTAAAAATGAATATATTTATATCAAACTACATGAAAAACGTGAAAAAAGTCACCATTTAACCATATTTGAGGATTTTAACTTCAAATCATAGAGCGAGGTTTCGTATTATTTAGATCCAAGAAAAGACATATGACAATGTTGTTTCCAATACAAATGATAAAAATCAATGTGTTTTCATTACAATTAACTAAAATGTTCCTGATTTTCTGTTTATATTACCGAGGGAAGATGTACACGTAAAACCGCTCTAATCCGGCTGAAACGTCGATATATGCAATAAAAACAGAACTTCTCCCTTTTTCAATATCTTACTCAGTATTTTAACGAGAAACAAATAATTGATTGAAAATGAAGTATTTAAGGTTATTATCTAATCAATTATGTGTTTGCATCATTTTTATCGTATATATAATGAATTAATACCTATAGACTGAAAATTCACAAAAACGTGGAAAAACGGCAAAATATTGCGTAATTCGATGATATTTTGTTTAAATCAAATAAAGGAAAAGGGGATGATAAACGTCAAAATATTGCTAAATTCGATGATTTTTCGTACGAAACAAAATGCAAGAAAACTTGCTTAAAAAGCAATATTATGCGAAATTCTGAGATTTGAAGGCCAAATCACATATCGTGATACTACATGAAATAGAATCGAAATATTGGTAAAAATGAATATATTTACGTAGTATCAATCTACATGAAAAACGTGAAAAAAGTCACCATTTAACCATATTTGAGGATTTTAACTTCAAATCATAGAGCGAGGTTTCGTATTATTTAGATCCAAGAAAAGACATATGACAATGTTGTTTCCAATACAAATGATAAAAATCAATGTGTTTTCATTACAATTAACTAAAATGTTCCTGATTTTCTGTTTATATTACCGAGGGAAGATGTACACGTAAAACCGCTCTAATCCGGCTGAAACGTCGATATATGCAATAAAAACAGAACTTCTCCCCTTTTCAATATCTTACTCAGTATTTTAACGAGAAACAAATAGTTGATTGAAAATGAAGTATTTAAGGTTATTATCTAATCAATTATGTGTTTGCATCATTTTTATCGTATATATAATGAATTAATACCTATAGACTGAAAATTCACAAAAACGTGGAAAAACGGCAAAATATTGCGTAATTCGATGATATTTTGTTTAAATCAAATAAAGGAAAAGGGGATGATAAACGTCAAAATATTGCTAAATTCGATGATTTTTCGTACGAAATAAAATGCAAGAAAACTTGCTTAAAATGTAATATTATGCGAAATTCTGAGATTTGAAGGCCAAATCACATATCGTGATACTACATGAAATAGAATCGAAATATTGGTAAAAATTAATATATTTACGTAGTATCAAACTACATGAAAAACGTGAAAAAAGTCACCCGTTAACCATATTTGAGGATTTTAACTTCAAATCATAGAGCGAGGTTTCGTATTATTTAGATCCAAGAAAAGACAAATGACAATGTTGTTTCTAATACAAATGATAAAAATCAATGTGTTTTCATTACAATTAACTAAAATGTTCCTGATTTTCTGTTTATATTACCGAGGGAAGATGTACACGTAAAACCGCTCTAATCCGGCTGAAACGTCGATATATGCAATAAAAACAGAACTTCTCCCCTTTTCAATATCTTACTCAGTATTTTAACGAGAAACAAATAGTTGATTGAAAATGAAGTATTTAAGGTTATTATCTAATCAATTATGTGTTTGCATCATTTTTATCGTATATATAATGAATTAATACCTATAGACTGAAAATTCACAAAAACGTGGAAAAACGGCAAAATATTGCGTAATTCGATGATATTTTGTTTAAATCAAATAAAGGAAAAGGGGATGATAAACGTCAAAATATTGCTAAATTCGATGATTTTTCGTACGAAACAAAATGCAAGAAAACTTGCTTAAAAAGCAATATTATGCGAAATTCTGAGATTTGAAGGCCAAATCACATATCGTGATACTACATGAAATAGAATCGAAATATTGGTAAAAATGAATATATTTACGTAGTATCAATCTACATGAAAAACGTGAAAAAAGTCACCATTTAACCATATTTGAGGATTTTAACTTCAAATCATAGAGCGAGTTTCGTATTATTTAGATCCAAGAAAAGACATATGACAATGTTGTTTCCAATACAAATGATAAAAATCAATGTGTTTTCATTACAATTAACTAAAATGTTCCTGATTTTCTGTTTATATTACCGAGGGAAGATGTACACGTAAAACCGCTCTAATCCGGCTGAAACGTCGATATATGCAATAAAAACAGAACTTCTCCCCTTTTCAATATCTTACTCAGTATTTTAACGAGAAACAAATAGTTGATTGAAAATGAAGTATTTAAGGTTATTATCTAATCAATTATGTGTTTGCATCATTTTTATCGTATATATAATGAATTAATACCTATAGACTGAAAATTCACAAAAACGTGGAAAAACGGCAAAATATTGCGTAATTCGATGATATTTTGTTTAAATCAAATAAAGGAAAAGGGGATGATAAACGTCAAAATATTACTAAATTCGATGATTTTTCGTACGAAACAAAATGCAAGAAAACTTGCTTAAAAAGCAATATTATGCGAAATTCTGAGATTTGAAGGCCAAATCACATATCGTGATACTACATGAAATAGAATCGAAATATTGGTAAAAATGAATATATTTACGTAGTATCAAACTACATGAAAAACGTGAAAAAAGTCACCATTTAACCATATTTGAGGATTTTAACTTCAAATCATAGAGCGAGGTTTCGTATTAATTAGATCCAAGAAAAGACATATGACTATGTTGTTTCCAATACAAATGATAAAAATCAATGTGTTTTCATTACAATTAACTAAAATGTTCCTGATTTTCTGTTTATATTACCGAGGGAAGATGTACACGTAAAACCGCTCTAATCCGGCTGAAACGTCGATATATGCAATAAAAACAGAACTTCTCCCCTTTTCAATATCTTACTCAGTATTTTAACGAGAAACAAATAGTTGATTGAAAATGAAGTATTTAAGGTTATTATCTAATCAATTATGTGTTTGCATCATTTTTATCGTATATATAATGAATTAATACCTATAGACTGAAAATTCACAAAAACGTGGAAAAACGGCAAAATATTGCGTAATTCGATGATATTTTGTTTAAATCAAATAAAGGAAAAGGGGATGATAAACGTCAAAATATTGCTAAATTCGATGATTTTTCGTACGAAACAAAATGCAAGAAAACTTGCTTAAAAAGCAATATTATGCGAAATTCTGAGATTTGAAGGCCAAATCACATATCGTGATACTACATGAAATAGAATCGAAATATTGGTAAAAATGAATATATTTACGTAGTATCAATCTACATGAAAAACGTGAAAAAAGTCACCATTTAACCATATTTGAGGATTTTAACTTCAAATCATAGAGCGAGTTTCGTATTATTTAGATCCAAGAAAAGACATATGACAATGTTGTTTCCAATACAAATGATAAAAACCAATGTGTTTTCATTACAATTAACTAAAATGTTCCTGATTTTCTGTTTATATTACCGAGGGAAGATGTACACGTAAAACCGCTCTAATCCGGCTGAAACGTCGATATATGCAATAAAAACAGAACTTCTCCCCTTTTCAATATCTTACTCAGTATTTTAACGAGAAACAAATAGTTGATTGAAAATGAAGTATTTAAGGTTATTATCTAATCAATTATGTGTTTGCATCATTTTTATCGTATATATAATGAATTAATACCTATAGACTGAAAATTCACAAAAACGTGGAAAAACGGCAAAATATTGCGTAATTCGATGATATTTTGTTTAAATCAAATAAAGGAAAAGGGGATGATAAACGTCAAAATATTGCTAAATTCGATGATTTTTCGTACGAAATAAAATGCAAGAAAACTTGCTTAAAATGTAATATTATGCGAAATTCTGAGATTTGAAGGCCAAATCACATATCGTGATACTACATGAAATAGAATCGAAATATTGGTAAAAATTAATATATTTACGTAGTATCAAACTACATGAAAAACGTGAAAAAAGTCACCCGTAAACCATATTTGAGGATTTTAACTTCAAATCATAGAGCGAGGTTTCGTATTATTTAGATCCAAGAAAAGACAAATGACAATGTTGTTTCCAATACAAATGATAAAAATCAATGTGTTTTCATTAGAATTAACTAAAATGTTCCTGATTTTCCGTTTATATTACCGATGGAAGATGTACACGAAAATCGCTCTATTCCGGCTGAAACGTCGATATATGCAATAAAAACAGAACTTCTCCCCTTTTCAATATCTTACTCAGTATTTTAACGAGAAACAAATAGATGATTGAAAATGAAGTATTTAAGGTTATTATCAATTATGTGTTTGCATAATTTTTGTCGTATATATATGAATTAATACCCATAGACTGAAAATTCACAAAAACGTGGAAAACGGCAAAATATTGCCTAATTCGATGATATTTTGTTTATGTCACATAAAGGAAAAGGGGATGATAAACGTCAAAATATTGCTAAATTCGATGATTTTTCGTACGAAATAAAATGCAAGAAAACTTGCTGAAAATGCAATATTATGCGAAATTCTGAGATTTGAAGGCCAAATCACATATCGTGATACTACATGAAATAGAATCGAAATATTGGTAAAAATGAATATATTTACGTAGTATCAAACTACATGAAAAACGTGAAAAAAGTCACCCGTTAACCATATTTTAGGATTTTAACTTCAAATCATAGAGCGAGGTTTCGTATTATTTAGATCCAAGAAAAGACAAATGACAATGTTGTTTCCAATACAAATGATAAAAATCAATGTGTTTTCATTAGAATTAACTAAAATGTTCCTGATTTTCCGTTTATATTACCGATGGAAGATGTACACGAAAATCGCTCTATTCCGGCTGAAACGTCGATATATGCAATAAAAACAGAACTTCTCCCCTTTTCAATATCTTACTCAGTATTTTAACGAGAAACAAATAGATGATTGAAAATGAAGTATTTAAGGTTATTATCAATTATGTGTTTGCATAATTTTTGTCGTATATATATGAATTAATACCCATAGACTGAAAATTCACAAAAACGTGGAAAACGGCAAAATATTGCCTAATTCGATGATATTTTGTTTATGTCACATAAAGGAAAAGGGGATGATAAACGTCAAAATATTGCTAAATTCGATGATTTTTCGTACGAAACATAATGCAAGAAAATTTGCTTAAAATGCAATATTATGCGAAATTCTGAGATTTGAAGGCCAAATCACATATCGTGATACTACATGAAATAGTATCATTTTTATCGTATATATAATGAATTAATACCTATGGACTGAAAATTCACAAAAACGTGGAAAAACGGCAAAATATTGCCTAATTCGATGATATTTTGTTTAAGTCGCATAAAGGAAAAGGGGAAGATAAACGTCAAAATATTGCTAAATTCGATGATTTTTCGTACAAAACAAAATGCAAGAAAACTTGCTTAAAATGAAATATTGTGCGAAATTCTGAGATTTGAAGGCCAAATCACATATCGTGATACTACATGAAACAGAATCGAAATATTGGTAAAAATGAATATATTTACGTAGTATCAAACTACATGAAAAACGTGAAAAAAGTCACTATTTAACCATATTTGAGGATTTTATCTTCAAATCATAGAGATAGGTTTCGTATTATTTAGATCCAAGAAAAGACTTATGACAATGCTGTTTCCAATACAAATGATAAAAATCAATGTGTTTTCATTAGAATTAACTAAAATGTTCCTGATTTTCCGTTTATATTACCGAGGGAAGATGTACACGTAAAACCGCTCTAATCCGGCTGAAACGTCGATATATGCAATAAAAACCGAACTTCTCCCCTTTTCCATATTTTACTCAGTATTTTAACGAGAAACAAATAGATGATTGAAAATGAAGTATTTAAGGTTATTATCTAATTAATTATAGGTTTGCATCATTTTTATCGTATATATATGAATATATACGATAAAAATAGTCTAAACCCATAGACTTAAAATTCACAAAAACGTGGAAAACGGCAAAATATTGCCTAATTCGATGATATTTTGTTTAAGTCACATAAAGGAAAAGGGGATGATAAACGTCAAAATATTGCTAAATTCGATGATTGTTCGTACGAAACAAAAGGCAAGAAAACTTGCTTAAAATGCAATAGTTTGCGAAATTCTGAGATTTGAAGGCCAAATCACATATCGTGATACTACATGAAATAGAATCGAAATATTGGTAAAAATGAATATATTTACGTAGTATCAAACTACATGAAAAACGTGAAAAAAGTCACCATTTAACCATATTTGAGGATTTTAACTTCAAATCATAGAGCGAGGTTTCGTATTATTTAGATCCAAGAAAAGACATATGACAATGTTGTTTCCAATACAAATGATAAAAATCAATGTGTTTTCATTACAATTAACTAAAATGTTCCTGATTTTCCGTTTATATTACCGAGGGAATATGTACACGTAAAACCGCTCTAATCCGGCTGAAACGTCGATATATGCAATAAAAACCGAACTTCTCCCCTTCTCAATATCTTACTCAGTATTTTACCGAGAAACAAATAGATGATTGAAAATGAAGTATTTAAGGTTATTCTCTAATCAATTATGTGTTTGCATAATTTTTATCGTATATATATGAATTAATACCTATAGACTGAAAATTCACAAAAACGTGGAAAACGGCAAAATATTGCCTAATTCGATGATATTTTGTTTAAGTCGCATAAAGGAAAAGGGGAAGATAAACGTCAAAATATTGCTAAATTCGATGATTTTTCGTACAAAACAAAATGCAAGAAAACTTGCTTAAAAAGCAATATTATGCGAAATTCTGAGATTTGAAGGCCAAATCAAATATCGTGATACTACATGAAATAGAATCGAAATATTGGTAAAAATGAATATATTTACGTAGTATCAAACTACATGAAAAACGTGAAAAAAGTCACCATTTAACCATATTTGAGGATTTTAACTTCAAATCATAGAGCGAGGTTTCGTATTATTTAGATCCAAGAAAAGACATATGACAATGTTGTTTCCAATACAAATGATAAAAATCAATATGTTTTCATTACAATTAACTAAAATGTTCCTGATTTTCTGTTTATATTACCGAGGGAAGATGTACGCGAAAATCGCTCTATTCCGGCTGAAACGTCGATATATGCAATAAAAACAGAACTTCTCCCCTTTTCAATATCTTACTCAGTATTTTAACGAGAAACAAATAGATGATTGAAAATGAAGTATTTAAGGTTATTATCAATTATGTGTTTGCATAATTTTTGTCGTATATATATGAATTAATACCCATAGACTGAAAATTCACAAAAACGTGGAAAACGGCAAAATATTGCCTAATTCGATGATATTTTGTTTATGTCACATAAAGGAAAAGGGGATGATAAACGTCAAAATATTGCTAAATTCGATGATTTTTCGTACGAAATAAAATGCAAGAAAACTTGCTGAAAATGCAATATTATGCGAAATTCTGAGATTTGAAGGCCAAATCACATATCGTGATACTACATGAAATAGAATCGAAATATTGGTAAAAATGAATATATTTTCGTAGTATCAAACTACATGAAAAACGTGAAAAAAGTCACCATTTAACCATATTTGAGGATTTTAACTTCAAATCATAGAGCGAGGTTTCGTATTATTTAGATCCAATAAAAGACATAGGACAATGTTGTTTCCAATACAAATGATAAAAATCAATGTGTTTTCATTACAATTAACTAAAATGTTCCTGATTTTCCGTTTATATTACCGAGGGAATATGTACACGTAAAACCGCTCTAATCCGGCTGAAACGTCGATATATGCAATAAAAACCGAACTTCTCCCCTTTTCAATATCTTACTCAGTATTTTTCCGAGAAACAAATAGATGATTGAAAATGAAGTATATAAGGTTATTCTCTAATCAATTATGTGTTTGCATAATTTTTATCGTATATATATGAATTAATACCTATAGACTGAAAATTCACAAAAACGTGGAAAACGGCAAAATATTGCCTAATTCGATGATATTTTGTTTAAGTCACATAAAGGAAAAGGGGATGATAAACGTCAAAATATTGCTAAATTCGATGATTTTTCGTACGAAACAAAATGCAAGAAAACTAGCTTAAAATGCAATATTATGCGAAATTCTGAGATTTGAAGGCCAAATCACATATCGTGATACTACATGAAATAGAATCGAAATATTGGTAAAAATGAATATATTTACGTAGTATCAAACTACATGAAAAACGTGAAAAAAGTCACCCGTTAACCATATTTGAGGATTTTAACTTCAAATCATAGAGCGAGGTTTCGTATTATTTAGATCCAAGAAAAGACAAATGACAATGTTGTTTCCAATACAAATGATAAAAATCAATGTGTTTTCATTACAATTAACTAAAATGTTCCTGATTTTCCGTTTATATTACCGAGGGAATATGTACACGTAAAACCGCTCTAATCCGGCTGAAACGTCGATATATGCAATAAAAACCGAACTTCTCCCCTTTTCAATATCTTACTTAGTATTTTACCGAGAAACAAATAGATGATTGAAAATGAAGTATTTAAGGTTATTCTCTAATCAATTATGTGTTTGCATAATTTTTATCGTATATATATGAATTAATACCTATAGACTGAAAATTCACAAAAACGTGGAAAACGGCAAAATATTGCCTAATTCGATGATATTTTGTTTAAGTCACATAAAGGAAAAGGGGATGATAAACGTCAAAATATTGCTAAATTCGATGATTTTTCGTACGAAATAAAATGCAAGAAAACTTGCTTAAAATGCAATATTATGCGAAATTCTGAGATTTGAAGGCCAAATCACATATCGTGATACTACATGAAATAGAATCGAAATATTGGTAAAAATGAATATATTTACGTAGTATCAAACTACATGAAAAACGTGAAAAAAGTCACCCGTTAACCATATTTGAGGATTTTAACTTCAAATCATAGAGCGAGGTTTCGTATTATTTAGATCCAAGAAAAGACAAATGACAATGTTGTTTCCAATACAAATGATAAAAATCAATGTTTTTTCATTACAATTAACTAAAATGTTCCTTATTTTCTGTTTATATTACCGAGGGAAGATGTACACGTAAAACCGCTCTAATCCGGCTGAAACGTCGATATATGCAATAAAAACAGAACTTCTCCCCTTTTCAATATCTTACTCAGTATTTTAACGAGAAACAAATAGTTGATTGAAAATGAAGTATTTAAGGTTATTATCTAATCAATTATGTGTTTGCATCATTTTTATCGTATATATAATGAATTAATACCTATAGACTGAAAATTCACAAAAACGTGGAAAAACGGCAAAATATTGCGTAATTCGATGATATTTTGTTTAAATCAAATAAAGGAAAAGGGGATGATAAACGTCAAAATATTGCTAAATTCGATGATTTTTCGTACGAAACAAAATGCAAGAAAACTTGCTTAAAAAGCAATATTATGCGAAATTCTGAGATTTGAAGGCCAAATCAAATATCGTGATACTACATGAAATAGAATCGAAATATTGGTAAAAATGAATATATTTATATCAAACTACATGAAAAACGTGAAAAAAGTCACCATTTAACCATATTTGAGGATTTTAACTTCAAATCATAGAGCGAGGTTTCGTATTATTTAGATCCAAGAAAAGACATATGACAATGTTGTTTCCAATACAAATGATAAAAATCAATGTGTTTTCATTACAATTAACTAAAATGTTCCTGATTTTCTGTTTATATTACCGAGGGAAGATGTACACGAAAATCGCTCTATTCCGGCTGAAACGTCGATATATGCAATAAAAACAGAACTTCTCCCCTTTTCAATATCTTACTCAGTATTTTAACGAGAAACAAATAGATGATTTAAAATGAAGTATTTAAGGTTATTATCAATTATGTGTTTGCATAATTTTTGTCGTATATATATGAATTAATACCCATAGACTGAAAATTCACAAAAACGTGGAAAACGGCAAAATATTGCCTAATTCGATGATATTTTGTTTAAGTCGCATAAAGGAAAAGGGGAAGATAAACGTCAAAATATTGCTAAATTCGATGATTTTTCGTACAAAACAAAATGCAAGAAAACTTGCTTAAAATGAAATATTATGCGAAATTCTGAGATTTGAAGGCCAAATCACATATCGTGATACTACATGAAATAGAATCGAAATATTGGTAAAAATGAATATATTTACGTAGTATCAAACTACATGAAAAACGTGAAAAAAGTCACTATTTAACCATATTTGAGGATTTTATCTTCAAATCATAGAGAGAGGTTTCGTATTATTTAGATCCAAGAAAAGACTTATGACAATGCTGTTTCCAATACAAATGATAAAAATCAATGTGTTTTCATTAGAATTAACTAAAATGTTCCTGATTTTCCGTTTATATTACCGATGGAAGATGTACACGAAAATCGCTCTATTCCGGCTGAAACGTCGATATATGCAATAAAAACCGAACTTCTCCCCTTTTCTATATTTTACTCAGTATTTTAACGAGAAACAAATAGATGATTGAAAATGAAGTATTTAAGGTTATTATCTAATTAATTATAGGTTTGCATCATTTTTATCGTATATATATGAATATATACGATAAAAATAGTCTAAACCCATAGACTTAAAATTCACAAAAACGTGGAAAACGGCAAAATATTGCCTAATTCGATGATATTTTGTTTAAGTCACATAAAGGAAAAGGGGATGATAAACGTCAAAATATTGCTAAATTCGATGATTTTTCGTACGAAATAAAATGCAAGAAAACTTGCTTAAAATGCAATATTATGCGAAATTCTGAGATTTGAAGGCCAAATCACATATCGTGATACTACATGAAATAGAATCGAAATATTGGTAAAAATGAATATATTTACGTAGTATCAAACTACATGAAAAACGTGAAAAAAGTCACCCGTTAACCATATTTGAGGATTTTAACTTCAAATCATAGAGCGAGGTTTCGTATTATTTAGATCCAAGAAAAGACAAATGACAATGTTGTTTCCAATACAAATGATAAAAATCAATGTTTTTTCATTACAATTAACTAAAATGTTCCTGATTTTCTGTTTATATTACCGAGGGAAGATGTACACGTAAAACCGCTCTAATCCGGCTGAAACGTCGATATATGCAATAAAAACAGAACTTCTCCCCTTTTCAATATCTTACTCAGTATTTTAACGAGAAACAAATAGTTGATTGAAAATGAAGTATTTAAGGTTATTATCTAATCAATTATGTGTTTGCATCATTTTTATCGTATATATAATGAATTAATACCTATAGACTGAAAATTCACAAAAACGTGGAAAAACGGCAAAATATTGCGTAATTCGATGATATTTTGTTTAAATCAAATAAAGGAAAAGGGGATGATAAACGTCAAAATATTGCTAAATTCGATGATTTTTCGTACGAAACAAAATGCAAGAAAACTTGCTTAAAAAGCAATATTATGCGAAATTCTGAGATTTGAAGGCCAAATCAAATATCGTGATACTACATGAAATAGAATCGAAATATTGGTAAAAATGAATATATTTATATCAAACTACATGAAAAACGTGAAAAAAGTCACCATTTAACCATATTTGAGGATTTTAACTTCAAATCATAGAGCGAGGTTTCGTATTATTTAGATCCAAGAAAAGACATATGACAATGTTGTTTCCAATACAAATGATAAAAATCAATGTGTTTTCATTACAATTAACTAAAATGTTCCTGATTTTCTGTTTATATTACCGAGGGAAGATGTACACGTAAAACCGCTCTAATCCGGCTGAAACGTCGATATATGCAATAAAAACAGAACTTCTCCCTTTTTCAATATCTTACTCAGTATTTTAACGAGAAACAAATAATTGATTGAAAATGAAGTATTTAAGGTTATTATCTAATCAATTATGTGTTTGCATCATTTTTATCGTATATATAATGAATTAATACCTATAGACTGAAAATTCACAAAAACGTGGAAAAACGGCAAAATATTGCGTAATTCGATGATATTTTGTTTAAATCAAATAAAGGAAAAGGGGATGATAAACGTCAAAATATTGCTAAATTCGATGATTTTTCGTACGAAACAAAATGCAAGAAAACTTGCTTAAAAAGCAATATTATGCGAAATTCTGAGATTTGAAGGCCAAATCACATATCGTGATACTACATGAAATAGAATCGAAATATTGGTAAAAATGAATATATTTACGTAGTATCAATCTACATGAAAAACGTGAAAAAAGTCACCATTTAACCATATTTGAGGATTTTAACTTCAAATCATAGAGCGAGGTTTCGTATTATTTAGATCCAAGAAAAGACATATGACAATGTTGTTTCCAATACAAATGATAAAAATCAATGTGTTTTCATTACAATTAACTAAAATGTTCCTGATTTTCTGTTTATATTACCGAGGGAAGATGTACACGTAAAACCGCTCTAATCCGGCTGAAACGTCGATATATGCAATAAAAACAGAACTTCTCCCCTTTTCAATATCTTACTCAGTATTTTAACGAGAAACAAATAGTTGATTGAAAATGAAGTATTTAAGGTTATTATCTAATCAATTATGTGTTTGCATCATTTTTATCGTATATATAATGAATTAATACCTATAGACTGAAAATTCACAAAA
The DNA here is from genome assembly GCF_040958095.1 of Procambarus clarkii. Taxonomy (NCBI): domain Eukaryota; kingdom Metazoa; phylum Arthropoda; class Malacostraca; order Decapoda; family Cambaridae; genus Procambarus; species Procambarus clarkii. The sequence goes on from NW_027189134.1 coordinate 3,811,963, forward strand.
ACGTGGAAAAACGGCAAAATATTGCGTAATTCGATGATATTTTGTTTAAATCAAATAAAGGAAAAGGGGATGATAAACGTCAAAATATTGCTAAATTCGATGATTTTTCGTACGAAATAAAATGCAAGAAAACTTGCTTAAAATGTAATATTATGCGAAATTCTGAGATTTGAAGGCCAAATCACATATCGTGATACTACATGAAATAGAATCGAAATATTGGTAAAAATTAATATATTTACGTAGTATCAAACTACATGAAAAACGTGAAAAAAGTCACCCGTTAACCATATTTGAGGATTTTAACTTCAAATCATAGAGCGAGGTTTCGTATTATTTAGATCCAAGAAAAGACAAATGACAATGTTGTTTCTAATACAAATGATAAAAATCAATGTGTTTTCATTACAATTAACTAAAATGTTCCTGATTTTCTGTTTATATTACCGAGGGAAGATGTACACGTAAAACCGCTCTAATCCGGCTGAAACGTCGATATATGCAATAAAAACAGAACTTCTCCCCTTTTCAATATCTTACTCAGTATTTTAACGAGAAACAAATAGTTAATTGAAAATGAAGTATTTAAGGTTATTATCTAATCAATTATGTGTTTGCATCATTTTTATCGTATATATAATGAATTAATACCTATAGACTGAAAATTCACAAAAACGTGGAAAAACGGCAAAATATTGCGTAATTCGATGATATTTTGTTTAAATCAAATAAAGGAAAAGGGGATGATAAACGTCAAAATATTGCTAAATTCGATGATTTTTCGTACGAAACAAAATGCAAGAAAACTTGCTTAAAAAGCAATATTATGCGAAATTCTGAGATTTGAAGGCCAAATCACATATCGTGATACTACATGAAATAGAATCGAAATATTGGTAAAAATGAATATATTTACGTAGTATCAATCTACATGAAAAACGTGAAAAAAGTCACCATTTAACCATATTTGAGGATTTTAACTTCAAATCATAGAGCGAGTTTCGTATTATTTAGATCCAAGAAAAGACATATGACAATGTTGTTTCCAATACAAATGATAAAAATCAATGTGTTTTCATTACAATTAACTAAAATGTTCCTGATTTTCTGTTTATATTACCGAGGGAAGATGTACACGTAAAACCGCTCTAATCCGGCTGAAACGTCGATATATGCAATAAAAACAGAACTTCTCCCCTTTTCAATATCTTACTCAGTATTTTAACGAGAAACAAATAGTTGATTGAAAATGAAGTATTTAAGGTTATTATCTAATCAATTATGTGTTTGCATCATTTTTATCGTATATATAATGAATTAATACCTATAGACTGAAAATTCACAAAAACGTGGAAAAACGGCAAAATATTGCGTAATTCGATGATATTTTGTTTAAATCAAATAAAGGAAAAGGGGATGATAAACGTCAAAATATTACTAAATTCGATGATTTTTCGTACGAAACAAAATGCAAGAAAACTTGCTTAAAAAGCAATATTATGCGAAATTCTGAGATTTGAAGGCCAAATCACATATCGTGATACTACATGAAATAGAATCGAAATATTGGTAAAAATGAATATATTTACGTAGTATCAAACTACATGAAAAACGTGAAAAAAGTCACCCGTTAACCATATTTGAGGATTTTAACTTCAAATCATAGAGCGAGGTTTCGTATTAATTAGATCCAAGAAAAGACATATGACTATGTTGTTTCCAATACAAATGATAAAAATCAATGTGTTTTCATTACAATTAACTAAAATGTTCCTGATTTTCTGTTTATATTACCGAGGGAAGATGTACACGTAAAACCGCTCTAATCCGGCTGAAACGTCGATATATGCAATAAAAACAGAACTTCTCCCCTTTTCAATATCTTACTCAGTATTTTAACGAGAAACAAATAGTTGATTGAAAATGAAGTATTTAAGGTTATTATCTAATCAATTATGTGTTTGCATCATTTTTATCGTATATATAATGAATTAATACCTATAGACTGAAAATTCACAAAAACGTGGAAAAACGGCAAAATATTGCGTAATTCGATGATATTTTGTTTAAATCAAATAAAGGAAAAGGGGATGATAAACGTCAAAAATTGCTAAATTCGATGATTTTTCGTACGAAACAAAATGCAAGAAAACTTGCTTAAAAAGCAATATTATGCGAAATTCTGAGATTTGAAGGCCAAATCACATATCGTGATACTACATGAAATAGAATCGAAATATTGGTAAAAATGAATATATTTACGTAGTATCAATCTACATGAAAAACGTGAAAAAAGTCACCATTTAACCATATTTGAGGATTTTAACTTCAAATCATAGAGCGAGTTTCGTATTATTTAGATCCAAGAAAAGACATATGACAATGTTGTTTCCAATACAAATGATAAAAATCAATGTGTTTTCATTACAATTAACTAAAATGTTCCTGATTTTCTGTTTATATTACCGAGGGAAGATGTACACGTAAAACCGCTCTAATCCGGCTGAAACGTCGATATATGCAATAAAAACAGAACTTCTCCCCTTTTCAATATCTTACTCAGTATTTTAACGAGAAACAAATAGTTGATTGAAAATGAAGTATTTAAGGTTATTATCTAATCAATTATGTGTTTGCATCATTTTTATCGTATATATAATGAATTAATACCTATAGACTGAAAATTCACAAAAACGTGGAAAAACGGCAAAATATTGCGTAATTCGATGATATTTTGTTTAAATCAAATAAAGGAAAAGGGGATGATAAACGTCAAAATATTGCTAAATTCGATGATTTTTCGTACGAAATAAAATGCAAGAAAACTTGCTTAAAATGTAATATTATGCGAAATTCTGAGATTTGAAGGCCAAATCACATATCGTGATACTACATGAAATAGAATCGAAATATTGGTAAAAATTAATATATTTACGTAGTATCAAACTACATGAAAAACGTGAAAAAAGTCACCCGTAAACCATATTTGAGGATTTTAACTTCAAATCATAGAGCGAGGTTTCGTATTATTTAGATCCAAGAAAAGACAAATGACAATGTTGTTTCCAATACAAATGATAAAAATCAATGTGTTTTCATTAGAATTAACTAAAATGTTCCTGATTTTCCGTTTATATTACCGATGGAAGATGTACACGAAAATCGCTCTATTCCGGCTGAAACGTCGATATATGCAATAAAAACAGAACTTCTCCCCTTTTCAATATCTTACTCAGTATTTTAACGAGAAACAAATAGATGATTGAAAATGAAGTATTTAAGGTTATTATCAATTATGTGTTTGCATAATTTTTGTCGTATATATATGAATTAATACCCATAGACTGAAAATTCACAAAAACGTGGAAAACGGCAAAATATTGCCTAATTCGATGATATTTTGTTTATGTCACATAAAGGAAAAGGGGATGATAAACGTCAAAATATTGCTAAATTCGATGATTTTTCGTACGAAATAAAATGCAAGAAAACTTGCTGAAAATGCAATATTATGCGAAATTCTGAGATTTGAAGGCCAAATCACATATCGTGATACTACATGAAATAGAATCGAAATATTGGTAAAAATGAATATATTTACGTAGTATCAAACTACATGAAAAACGTGAAAAAAGTCACCCGTTAACCATATTTTAGGATTTTAACTTCAAATCATAGAGCGAGGTTTCGTATTATTTAGATCCAAGAAAAGACAAATGACAATGTTGTTTCCAATACAAATGATAAAAATCAATGTGTTTTCATTAGAATTAACTAAAATGTTCCTGATTTTCCGTTTATATTACCGATGGAAGATGTACACGAAAATCGCTCTATTCCGGCTGAAACGTCGATATATGCAATAAAAACAGAACTTCTCCCCTTTTCAATATCTTACTCAGTATTTTAACGAGAAACAAATAGATGATTGAAAATGAAGTATTTAAGGTTATTATCAATTATGTGTTTGCATAATTTTTGTCGTATATATATGAATTAATACCCATAGACTGAAAATTCACAAAAACGTGGAAAACGGCAAAATATTGCCTAATTCGATGATATTTTGTTTATGTCACATAAAGGAAAAGGGGATGATAAACGTCAAAATATTGCTAAATTCGATGATTTTTCGTACGAAACATAATGCAAGAAAATTTGCTTAAAATGCAATATTATGCGAAATTCTGAGATTTGAAGGCCAAATCACATATCGTGATACTACATGAAATAGTATCATTTTTATCGTATATATAATGAATTAATACCTATGGACTGAAAATTCACAAAAACGTGGAAAAACGGCAAAATATTGCCTAATTCGATGATATTTTGTTTAAGTCGCATAAAGGAAAAGGGGAAGATAAACGTCAAAATATTGCTAAATTCGATGATTTTTCGTACAAAACAAAATGCAAGAAAACTTGCTTAAAATGAAATATTGTGCGAAATTCTGAGATTTGAAGGCCAAATCACATATCGTGATACTACATGAAACAGAATCGAAATATTGGTAAAAATGAATATATTTACGTAGTATCAAACTACATGAAAAACGTGAAAAAAGTCACTATTTAACCATATTTGAGGATTTTATCTTCAAATCATAGAGATAGGTTTCGTATTATTTAGATCCAAGAAAAGACTTATGACAATGCTGTTTCCAATACAAATGATAAAAATCAATGTGTTTTCATTAGAATTAACTAAAATGTTCCTGATTTTCCGTTTATATTACCGAGGGAAGATGTACACGTAAAACCGCTCTAATCCGGCTGAAACGTCGATATATGCAATAAAAACCGAACTTCTCCCCTTTTCCATATTTTACTCAGTATTTTAACGAGAAACAAATAGATGATTGAAAATGAAGTATTTAAGGTTATTATCTAATTAATTATAGGTTTGCATCATTTTTATCGTATATATATGAATATATACGATAAAAATAGTCTAAACCCATAGACTTAAAATTCACAAAAACGTGGAAAACGGCAAAATATTGCCTAATTCGATGATATTTTGTTTAAGTCACATAAAGGAAAAGGGGATGATAAACGTCAAAATATTGCTAAATTCGATGATTGTTCGTACGAAACAAAAGGCAAGAAAACTTGCTTAAAATGCAATAGTTTGCGAAATTCTGAGATTTGAAGGCCAAATCACATATCGTGATACTACATGAAATAGAATCGAAATATTGGTAAAAATGAATATATTTACGTAGTATCAAACTACATGAAAAACGTGAAAAAAGTCACCATTTAACCATATTTGAGGATTTTAACTTCAAATCATAGAGCGAGGTTTCGTATTATTTAGATCCAAGAAAAGACATATGACAATGTTGTTTCCAATACAAATGATAAAAATCAATGTGTTTTCATTACAATTAACTAAAATGTTCCTGATTTTCCGTTTATATTACCGAGGGAATATGTACACGTAAAACCGCTCTAATCCGGCTGAAACGTCGATATATGCAATAAAAACCGAACTTCTCCCCTTCTCAATATCTTACTCAGTATTTTACCGAGAAACAAATAGATGATTGAAAATGAAGTATTTAAGGTTATTCTCTAATCAATTATGTGTTTGCATAATTTTTATCGTATATATATGAATTAATACCTATAGACTGAAAATTCACAAAAACGTGGAAAACGGCAAAATATTGCCTAATTCGATGATATTTTGTTTAAGTCGCATAAAGGAAAAGGGGAAGATAAACGTCAAAATATTGCTAAATTCGATGATTTTTCGTACAAAACAAAATGCAAGAAAACTTGCTTAAAAAGCAATATTATGCGAAATTCTGAGATTTGAAGGCCAAATCAAATATCGTGATACTACATGAAATAGAATCGAAATATTGGTAAAAATGAATATATTTACGTAGTATCAAACTACATGAAAAACGTGAAAAAAGTCACCATTTAACCATATTTGAGGATTTTAACTTCAAATCATAGAGCGAGGTTTCGTATTATTTAGATCCAAGAAAAGACATATGACAATGTTGTTTCCAATACAAATGATAAAAATCAATATGTTTTCATTACAATTAACTAAAATGTTCCTGATTTTCTGTTTATATTACCGAGGGAAGATGTACGCGAAAATCGCTCTATTCCGGCTGAAACGTCGATATATGCAATAAAAACAGAACTTCTCCCCTTTTCAATATCTTACTCAGTATTTTAACGAGAAACAAATAGATGATTGAAAATGAAGTATTTAAGGTTATTATCAATTATGTGTTTGCATAATTTTTGTCGTATATATATGAATTAATACCCATAGACTGAAAATTCACAAAAACGTGGAAAACGGCAAAATATTGCCTAATTCGATGATATTTTGTTTATGTCACATAAAGGAAAAGGGGATGATAAACGTCAAAATATTGCTAAATTCGATGATTTTTCGTACGAAATAAAATGCAAGAAAACTTGCTGAAAATGCAATATTATGCGAAATTCTGAGATTTGAAGGCCAAATCACATATCGTGATACTACATGAAATAGAATCGAAATATTGGTAAAAATGAATATATTTTCGTAGTATCAAACTACATGAAAAACGTGAAAAAAGTCACCATTTAACCATATTTGAGGATTTTAACTTCAAATCATAGAGCGAGGTTTCGTATTATTTAGATCCAATAAAAGACATAGGACAATGTTGTTTCCAATACAAATGATAAAAATCAATGTGTTTTCATTACAATTAACTAAAATGTTCCTGATTTTCCGTTTATATTACCGAGGGAATATGTACACGTAAAACCGCTCTAATCCGGCTGAAACGTCGATATATGCAATAAAAACCGAACTTCTCCCCTTTTCAATATCTTACTCAGTATTTTTCCGAGAAACAAATAGATGATTGAAAATGAAGTATATAAGGTTATTCTCTAATCAATTATGTGTTTGCATAATTTTTATCGTATATATATGAATTAATACCTATAGACTGAAAATTCACAAAAACGTGGAAAACGGCAAAGTATTGCCTAATTCGATGATATTTTGTTTAAGTCACATAAAGGAAAAGGGGATGATAAACGTCAAAATATTGCTAAATTCGATGATTTTTCGTACGAAACAAAATGCAAGAAAACTAACTTAAAATGCAATATTATGCGAAATTCTGAGATTTGAAGGCCAAATCACATATCGTGATACTACATGAAATAGAATCGAAATATTGGTAAAAATGAATATATTTACGTAGTATCAAACTACATGAAAAACGTGAAAAAAGTCACCCGTTAACCATATTTGAGGATTTTAACTTCAAATCATAGAGCGAGGTTTCGTATTATTTAGATCCAAGAAAAGACAAATGACAATGTTGTTTCCAATACAAATGATAAAAATCAATGTGTTTTCATTACAATTAACTAAAATGTTCCTGATTTTCCGTTTATATTACCGAGGGAATATGTACACGTAAAACCGCTCTAATCCGGCTGAAACGTCGATATATGCAATAAAAACCGAACTTCTCCCCTTTTCAATATCTTACTTAGTATTTTACCGAGAAACAAATAGATGATTGAAAATGAAGTATTTAAGGTTATTCTCTAATCAATTATGTGTTTGCATAATTTTTATCGTATATATATGAATTAATACCTATAGACTGAAAATTCACAAAAACGTGGAAAACGGCAAAATATTGCCTAATTCGATGATATTTTGTTTAAGTCACATAAAGGAAAAGGGGATGATAAACGTCAAAATATTGCTAAATTCGATGATTTTTCGTACGAAATAAAATGCAAGAAAACTTGCTTAAAATGCAATATTATGCGAAATTCTGAGATTTGAAGGCCAAATCACATATCGTGATACTACATGAAATAGAATCGAAATATTGGTAAAAATGAATATATTTACGTAGTATCAAACTACATGAAAAACGTGAAAAAAGTCACCCGTTAACCATATTTGAGGATTTTAACTTCAAATCATAGAGCGAGGTTTCGTATTATTTAGATCCAAGAAAAGACAAATGACAATGTTGTTTCCAATACAAATGATAAAAATCAATGTTTTTTCATTACAATTAACTAAAATGTTCCTTATTTTCTGTTTATATTACCGAGGGAAGATGTACACGTAAAACCGCTCTAATCCGGCTGAAACGTCGATATATGCAATAAAAACAGAACTTCTCCCCTTTTCAATATCTTACTCAGTATTTTAACGAGAAACAAATAGTTGATTGAAAATGAAGTATTTAAGGTTATTATCTAATCAATTATGTGTTTGCATCATTTTTATCGTATATATAATGAATTAATACCTATAGACTGAAAATTCACAAAAACGTGGAAAAACGGCAAAATATTGCGTAATTCGATGATATTTTGTTTAAATCAAATAAAGGAAAAGGGGATGATAAACGTCAAAATATTGCTAAATTCGATGATTTTTCGTACGAAACAAAATGCAAGAAAACTTGCTTAAAAAGCAATATTATGCGAAATTCTGAGATTTGAAGGCCAAATCAAATATCGTGATACTACATGAAATAGAATCGAAATATTGGTAAAAATGAATATATTTATATCAAACTACATGAAAAACGTGAAAAAAGTCACCATTTAACCATATTTGAGGATTTTAACTTCAAATCATAGAGCGAGGTTTCGTATTATTTAGATCCAAGAAAAGACATATGACAATGTTGTTTCCAATACAAATGATAAAAATCAATGTGTTTTCATTACAATTAACTAAAATGTTCCTGATTTTCTGTTTATATTACCGAGGGAAGATGTACACGAAAATCGCTCTATTCCGGCTGAAACGTCGATATATGCAATAAAAACAGAACTTCTCCCCTTTTCAATATCTTACTCAGTATTTTAACGAGAAACAAATAGATGATTTAAAATGAAGTATTTAAGGTTATTATCAATTATGTGTTTGCATAATTTTTGTCGTATATATATGAATTAATACCCATAGACTGAAAATTCACAAAAACGTGGAAAACGGCAAAATATTGCCTAATTCGATGATATTTTGTTTAAGTCGCATAAAGGAAAAGGGGAAGATAAACGTCAAAATATTGCTAAATTCGATGATTTTTCGTACAAAACAAAATGCAAGAAAACTTGCTTAAAATGAAATATTATGCGAAATTCTGAGATTTGAAGGCCAAATCACATATCGTGATACTACATGAAATAGAATCGAAATATTGGTAAAAATGAATATATTTACGTAGTATCAAACTACATGAAAAACGTGAAAAAAGTCACTATTTAACCATATTTGAGGATTTTATCTTCAAATCATAGAGAGAGGTTTCGTATTATTTAGATCCAAGAAAAGACTTATGACAATGCTGTTTCCAATACAAATGATAAAAATCAATGTGTTTTCATTAGAATTAACTAAAATGTTCCTGATTTTCCGTTTATATTACCGATGGAAGATGTACACGAAAATCGCTCTATTCCGGCTGAAACGTCGATATATGCAATAAAAACCGAACTTCTCCCCTTTTCTATATTTTACTCAGTATTTTAACGAGAAACAAATAGATGATTGAAAATGAAGTATTTAAGGTTATTATCTAATTAATTATAGGTTTGCATCATTTTTATCGTATATATATGAATATATACGATAAAAATAGTCTAAACCCATAGACTTAAAATTCACAAAAACGTGGAAAACGGCAAAATATTGCCTAATTCGATGATATTTTGTTTAAGTCACATAAAGGAAAAGGGGATGATAAACGTCAAAATATTGCTAAATTCGATGATTGTTCGTACGAAACAAAAGGCAAGAAAACTTGCTTAAAATGCAATATTATGCGAAATTCTGAGATTTGAAGGCCAAATCACATATCGTGATACTACATGAAATAGAATCGAAATATTGGTAAAAATGAATATATTTACGTAGTATCAAACTACATGAAAAACGTGAAAAAAGTCACCATTTAACCATATTTGAGGATTTTAACTTCAAATCATAGAGCGAGGTTTCGTATTATTTAGATCCAAGAAAAGACATATGACAATGTTGTTTCCAATACAAATGATAAAAATCAATGTGTTTTCATTACAATTAACTAAAATGTTCCTGATTTTCTGTTTATATTACCGAGGGAAGATGTACACGAAAATCGCTCTATTCCGGCTGAAACGTCGATATATGCAATAAAAACAGAACTTCTCCCCTTTTCAATATCTTACTCAGTATTTTAACGAAAAACAAATAGATGATTGAAAATGAAGTATTTAAGGTTATTATCAATTGTGTTTGCATAATTTTTGTCGTATATATATGAATTAATACCCATAGACTGAAAATTCACAAAAACGTGGAAAACGGCAAAATATTGCCTAATTCGATGATATTTTGTTTAAGTCGCATAAAGGAAAAGGGGAAGATAAACGTCAAAATATTGCTAAATTCGATGATTTTTCGTACAAAACAAAATGCAAGAAAACTTGCTTAAAATGAAATATTATGCGAAATTCTGAGATTTGAAGGCCAAATCACATATCGTGATACTACATGAAATAGAATCGAAATATTGGTAAAAATGAATATATTTACGTAGTATCAAACTACATGAAAAACGTGAAAAAAGTCACTATTTAACCATATTTGAGGATTTTATCTTCAAATCATAGAGAGAGGTTTCGTATTATTTAGATCCAAGAAAAGACTTATGACAATGCTGTTTCCAATACAAATGATAAAAATCAATGTGTTTTCATTAGAATTAACTAAAATGTTCCTGATTTTCCGTTTATATTACCGATGGAAGATGTACACGAAAATCGCTCTATTCCGGCTGAAACGTCGATATATGCAATAAAAACCGAACTTCTCCCCTTTTCTATATTTTACTCAGTATTTTAACGAGAAACAAATAGATGATTGAAAATGAAGTATTTAAGGTTATTATCTAATTAATTATAGGTTTGCATCATTTTTATCGTATATATATGAATATATACGATAAAAATAGTCTAAACCCATAGACTTAAAATTCACAAAAACGTGGAAAACGGCAAAATATTGCCTAATTCGATGATATTTTGTTTAAGTCACATAAAGGAAAAGGGGATGATAAACGTCAAAATATTGCTAAATTCGATGATTGTTCGTACGAAACAAAAGGCAAGAAAACTTGCTTAAAATGCAATATTATGCGAAATTCTGAGATTTGAAGGCCAAATCACATATCGTGATACTACATGAAATAGAATCGAAATATTGGTAAAAATGAATATATTTACGTAGTATCAAACTACATGAAAAACGTGAAAAAAGTCACCATTTAACCATATTTGAGGATTTTAACTTCAAATCATAGAGCGAGGTTTCGTATTATTTAGATCCAAGAAAAGACATATGACAATGTTGTTTCCAATACAAATGATAAAAATCAATGTGTTTTCATTACAATTAACTAAAATGTTCCTGATTTTCCGTTTATATTACCGAGGGAATATGTACACGTAAAACCGCTCTAATCCGGCTGAAACGTCGATATATGCAATAAAAACCGAACTTCTCCCCTTTTCAATATCTTACTCAGTATTTTACCGAGAAACAAATAGATGATTGAAAATGAAGTATTTAAGGTTATTCTCTAATCAATTATGTGTTTGCATAATTTTTATCGTATATATATGAATTAATACCTATAGACTGAAAATTCACAAAAACGTGGAAAACGGCAAAATATTGCCTAATTCGATGATATTTTGTTTAAGTCACATAAAGGAAAAGGGGATGATAAACGTCAAAATATTGCTAAATTCGATGATTTTTCGTACGAAATAAAATGCAAGAAAACTTGCTTAAAATGCAATATTATGCGAAATTCTGAGATTTGAAGGCCAAATCACATATCGTGATACTACATTAAATAGAATCGAAATATTGGTAAAAATGAATATATTTACGTAGTATCAAACTACATGAAAAACGTGAAAAAAGTCACCCGTTAACCATATTTGAGGATTTTAACTTCAAATCATAGAGCGAGGTTTCGTATTATTTAGATCCAAGAAAAGACAAATGACAATGTTGTTTCCAATACAAATGATAAAAATCAATGTGTTTTCATTACAATTAACTAAAATGTTCCTGATTTTCTGTTTATATTACCGAGGGAAGATGTACACGTAAAACCGCTCTAATCCGGCTGAAACGTCGATATATGCAATAAAAACCGAACTTCTCCCCTTTTCTATATTTTACTCAGTATTTTAACGAGAAACAAATAGATGATTGAAAATGAAGTATTTAAGGTTATTATCTAATTAATTATAGGTTTGCATCATTTTTATCGTATATATATGAATATATACGATAAAAATAGTCTAAACCCATAGACTTAAAATTCACAAAAACGTGGAAAACGGCAAAATATTGCCTAATTCGATGATATTTTGTTTATGTCACATAAAGGAAAAGGGGATGATAAACGTCAAAATATTGCTAAATTCGATGATTGTTCGTACGAAACAAAAGGCAAGAAAACTTGCTTAAAATGCAATATTATGCGAAATTCTGAGATTTGAAGGCCAAATCACATATCGTGATACTACATGAAATAGAATCGAAATATTGGTAAAAATGAATATATTTACGTAGTATCAAACTACATAAAAAACGTGAAAAAAGTCACCATTTAACCATATTTGAGGATTTTAACTTCAAATCATAGAGCGAGGTTTCGTATTATTTAGATCCAAGAAAAGACATATGACAATGTTGTTTCCAATACAAATGATAAAAATCAATGTGTTTTCATTACAATTAACTAAAATGTTCCTGATTTTCCGTTTATATTACCGAGGGAATATGTACACGTAAAACCGCTCTAATCCGGATGAAACGTCGATATATGCAATAAAAACCGAACTTCTCCCCTTTTCAATATCTTACTCAGTATTTTACCGAGAAACAAATAGATGATTGAAAATGAAGTATTTAAGGTTATTCTCTAATCAATTATGTGTTTGCATAATTTTTATCGTATATATATGAATTAATACCTATAGACTGAAAATTCACAAAAACGTGGAAAACGGCAAAATATTGCCTAATTCGATGATATTTTGTTTAAGTCACATAAAGGAAAAGGGGATGATAAACGTCAAAATATTGCTAAATTCGATGATTTTTCGTACGAAACAAAATGCAAGAAAACTAGCTTAAAATGCAATATTATGCGAAATTCTGAGATTTGAAGGCCAAATCACATATCGTGATACTACATGAAATAGTATCGAAATATTGGTAAAAATGAATATATTTACGTAATATCAAACTACATGAAAAACGTGAAAAAAGTCAAAATATAACCATATTTGAGGATTTTAACTTCAAATCATAGAGCGAGTTTCGTATTATTTAGATCCTAGAAAAGACATATGACAGTGTTGTTTCCAATACAAATGATAAAAATCAATGTGTTTTCATTACAATTAACTAAAATGTTCCTGATTTTCTGTTTATATTACCGAGGGAATATGTACACGTAAAACCGCTCTAATCCGGCTGAAACGTCGATATATGCAATAAAAACAGAACTTCTCCCCTTTTCAATATCTTACTCAGTATTTTAACGAGAACAAATAGTTGATTGAAAATGAAGTATTTAAGGTTATTATCTAATCAATTATGTGTTTGCATCATTTTTATCGTATATATAATGAATTAATACCTATAGAGTGAAAATACACAAAAACGTGGAAAAACGGCAAAATATTGCGTAATTCGATGATATTTTGTTTAAATCAAATAAAGGAAAAGGGGATGATAAACGTCAAAATATTGCTAAATTCGATGATTTTTCGTACGAAACAAAATGCAAGAAAACTTGCTTAAAAAGCAATATTATGCGAAATTCTGAGATTTGAAGGCCAAATCACATATCGTGATACTACATGAAATAGAATCGAAATATTGGTAAAAATGAATATATTTACGTAATATCAAACTACATGAAAAACGTGAAAAAAGTCAAAATATAACCATATTTGAGGATTTTAACTTCAAATCATAGAGCGAGTTTCGTATTATTTAGATCCTAGAAAAGACATATGACAGTGTTGTTTCCAATACAAATGATAAAAATCAATGTGTTTTCATTACAATTAACTAAAATGTTCCTGATTTTCTGTTTATATTACCGAGGGAATATGTACACGTAAAACCGCTCTAATCCGGCTGAAACGTCGATATATGCAATAAAAACAGAACTTCTCCCCTTTTCAATATCTTACTCAGTATTTTAACGAGAACAAATAGTTGATTGAAAATGAAGTATTTAAGGTTATTATCTAATCAATTATGTGTTTGCATCATTTTTATCGTATATATAATGAATTAATACCTATAGAGTGAAAATACACAAAAACGTGGAAAAACGGCAAAATATTGCGTAATTCGATGATATTTTGTTTAAATCAAATAAAGGAAAAGGGGATGATAAACGTCAAAATATTGCTAAATTCGATGATTTTTCGTACGAAACAAAATGCAAGAAAACTTGCTTAAAAAGCAATATTATGCGAAATTCTGAGATTTGAAGGCCAAATCACATATCGTGATACTACATGAAATAGAATCGAAATATTGGTAAAAATGAATATATTTACGTAGTATCAAACTACATGAAAAACGTGAAAAAAGTCACCATTTAACCATATTTGAGGATTTTAACTTAAAATCATAGAGCGAGGTTTCGTATTATTTAGATCCAAGAAAAGACATATGACAATGTTGTTTCCAATACAAATGATAAAAATCAATGTGTTTTCATTACAATTAACTAAAATGTTCCTGATTTTCTGTTTATATTACCAAGGGAAGATGTACTCGTAAAACCGCTCTAATTCGGCTGAAACTTCGATATATGCAATAAAAACAGAACTTCTCCCCTTTTCAATATCTTACTCAGTATTTTAACGAGAAACAAATAGTTGATTGAAAATGAAGTATTTAAGGTTATTATCTAATCAATTATGTGTTTGCATCATTTTTATCGTATATATAATGAATTAATACCTATAGACTGAAAATTCACAAAAACGTGGAAAAACGGCAAAATATTGCGTAATTCGATGGTATTTTGTTTAAATCAAATAAAGGAAAACGGGATGATAAACGTCAAAATATTGCTAAATTCGATGATTTTTCGTACGAAATAAAATGCAAGAAAACTTGCTGAAAATGCAATATTATGCGAAATTCTGAGATTTGAAGGCCAAATCACATATCGTGATACTACATGAAATAGAATCGAAATATTGGTAAAAATGAATATATTTACGTAGTATCAAACTACATGAAAAACGTGAAAAAAGTCACCCGTTAACCATATATGAGGATTTTAACTTCAAATCATAGAGCGAGGTTTCGTATTATTTAGATCCAAGAAAAGACAAATGACAATGTTGTTTCCAATACAAATGATAAAAATCAATGTGTTTTCATTAGAATTAACTAAAATGTTCCTGATTTTCCGTTTATATTACCGATGGAAGATGTACACGAAAATCGCTCTATTCCGGCTGAAACGTCGACATATGCAATAAAAACAGAACTTCTCCCCTTTTCAATATCTTACTCAGTATTTTAACGAGAAACAAATAGATGATTGAAAATGAAGTATTTAAGGTTATTATCAATTATGTGTTTGCATAATTTTTGTCGTATATATATGAATTAATACCCATAGACTGAAAATTCACAAAAACGTGGAAAACGGCAAAATATTGCCTAATTCGATGATATTTTGTTTATGTCACATAAAGGAAAAGGGGATGATAAACGTCAAAATATTGCTAAATTCGATGATTTTTCGTACGAAACATAATGCAAGAAAACTTGCTTAAAACGCAATATTATGCGAAATTCTGAGATTTGAAGGCCAAATCACATATCGTGATACTACATGAAATAGTATCATTTTTATCGTATATATAATGAATTAATACCTATGGACTGAAAATTCACAAAAACGTGGAAAAACGGCAAAATATTGCCTAATTCGATGATATTTTGTTTAAGTCGCATAAAGGAAAAGGGGAAGATAAACGTCAAAATATTGCTAAATTCGATGATTTTTCGTACAAAACAAAATGCAAGAAAACTTGCTTAAAATGAAATATTATGCGAAATTCTGAGATTTGAAGGCCAAATCACATATCGTGATACTACATGAAATAGAATCGAAATATTGGTAAAAATGAATATATTTACGTAGTATCAAACTACATGAAAAACGTGAAAAAAGTCACTATATAACCATATTTGAGGATTTTATCTTCAAATCATAGAGATAGGTTTCGTATTATTTAGATCCAAGAAAAGACTTATGACAATGCTGTTTCCAATACAAATGATAAAAATCAATGTGTTTTCATTAGAATTAACTAAAATGTTCCTGATTTTCCGTTTATATTACCGAGGGAAGATGTACACGTAAAACCGCTCTAATCCGGCTGAAACGTCGATATATGCAATAAAAACCGAACTTCTCCCCTTTTCTATATTTTACTCAGTATTTTAACGAGAAACAAATAGATGATTGAAAATGAAGTATTTAAGGTTATTATCTAATTAATTATAGGTTTGCATCATTTTTATCGTATATATATGAATATATACGATAAAAATAGTCTAAACCCATAGACTTAAAATTCACAAAAACGTGGAAAACGGCAAAATATTGCCTAATTCGATGATATTTTGTTTATGTCACATAAAGGAAAAGGGGATGATAAACGTCAAAATATTGCTAAATTCGATGATTGTTCGTACGAAACAAAAGGCAAGAAAACTTGCTTAAAATGCAATATTATGCGAAATTCTGAGATTTGAAGGCCAAATCACATATCGTGATACTACATGAAATAGAATCGAAATATTGGTAAAAATGAATATATTTACGTAGTATCAAACTACATAAAAAACGTGAAAAAAGTCACCATTTAACCATATTTGAGGATTTTAA
The DNA here is from genome assembly GCF_040958095.1 of Procambarus clarkii. NCBI lineage: Eukaryota > Metazoa > Arthropoda > Malacostraca > Decapoda > Cambaridae > Procambarus > Procambarus clarkii. The sequence continues at coordinate 3,828,983 of NW_027189134.1, forward strand.
CTTCAAATCATAGAGCGAGGTTTCGTATTATTTAGATCCAAGAAAAGACATATGACAATGTTGTTTCCAATACAAATGATAAAAATCAATGTGTTTTCATTACAATTAACTAAAATGTTCCTGATTTTCCGTTTATATTACCGAGGGAATATGTACACGTAAAACCGCTCTAATCCGGATGAAACGTATGCAATATGCAATAAAAACCGAACTTCTCCCCTTTTCAATATCTTACTCAGTATTTTACCGAGAAACAAATAGATGATTGAAAATGAAGTATTTAAGGTTATTCTCTAATCAATTATGTGTTTGCATAATTTTTATCGTATATATATGAATTAATACCTATAGACTGAAAATTCACAAAAACGTGGAAAACGGCAAAATATTGCCTAATTCGATGATATTTTGTTTAAGTCACATAAAGGAAAAGGGGATGATAAACGTCAAAATATTGCTAAATTCGATGATTTTTCGTACGAAACAAAATGCAAGAAAACTAGCTTAAAATGCAATATTATGCGAAATTCTGAGATTTGAAGGCCAAATCACATATCGTGATACTACATGAAATAGTATCGAAATATTGGTAAAAATGAATATATTTACGTAATATCAAACTACATGAAAAACGTGAAAAAAGTCAAAATATAACCATATTTGAGGATTTTAACTTCAAATCATAGAGCGAGTTTCGTATTATTTAGATCCTAGAAAAGACATATGACAGTGTTGTTTCCAATACAAATGATAAAAATCAATGTGTTTTCATTACAATTAACTAAAATGTTCTTGATTTTCTGTTTATATTACCGAGGGAATATGTACACGTAAAACCGCTCTAATCCGGCTGAAACGTCGATATATGCAATAAAAACAGAACTTCTCCCCTTTTCAATATCTTACTCAGTATTTTAACGAGAAACAAATAGTTGATTGAAAATGAAGTATTTAAGGTTATTATCTAATCAATTATGTGTTTGCATCATTTTTATCGTATATATAATGAATTAATACCTATAGAGTGAAAATTCACAAAAACGTGGAAAAACGGCAAAATATTGCGTAATTCGATGATATTTTGTTTAAATCAAATAAAGGAAAAGGGGATGATAAACGTCAAAATATTGCTAAATTCGATGATTTTTCGTACGAAACAAAATGCAAGAAAACTTGCTTAAAAAGCAATATTATGCGAAATTCTGAGATTTGAAGGCCAAATCACATATCGTGATACTACATGAAATAGAATCGAAATATTGGTAAAAATGAATATATTTACGTAGTATCAAACTACATGAAAAACGTGAAAAAAGTCACCATTTAACCATATTTGATGATTTTAACTTAAAATCATAGAGCGAGGTTTCGTATTATTTAGATCCAAGAAAAGACATATGACAATGTTGTTTCCAATACAAATGATAAAAATCAATGTGTTTTCATTACAATTAACTAAAATGTTCCTGATTTTCTGTTTATATTACCAAGGGAAGATGTACTCGTAAAACCGCTCTAATTCGGCTGAAACTTCGATATATGCAATAAAAACAGAACTTCTCCCCTTTTCAATATCTTACTCAGTATTTTAACGAGAAACAAATAGTTGATTGAAAATGAAGTATTTAAGGTTATTATCTAATCAATTATGTGTTTGCATCATTTTTATCGTATATATAATGAATTAATACCTATAGACTGAAAATTCACAAAAACGTGGAAAAACGGCAAAATATTGCGTAATTCGATGATATTTTGTTTAAATCAAATAAAGGAAAACGGGATGATAAACGTCAAAATATTGCTAAATTCGATGATTTTTCGTACGAAATAAAATGCAAGAAAACTTGCTTAAAATGCAATATTATGCGAAATTCTGAGATTTGAAGGCCAAATCACATATCGTGATACTACATGAAATAGAATCGAAATATTGGTAAAAATGAATATATTTACGTAGTATCAAACTACATGAAAAACGTGAAAAAAGTCACCCGTTAACCATATTTGAGGATTTTAACTTCAAATCATAGAGCGAGGTTTCGTATTATTTAGATCCAAGAAAAGACAAATGACAATGTTGTTTCCAATACAAATGATAAAAATCAATGTGTTTTCATTAGAATTAACTAAAATGTTCCTGATTTTCCGTTTATATTACCGATGGAAGATGTACACGAAAATCGCTCTATTCCAGCTGAAACGTCGATATATGCAATAAAAACAGAACTTCTCCCCTTTTCAATATCTTACTCAGTATTTTAACGAGAAACAAATAGATGATTGAAAATGAAGTATTTAAGGTTATTATCAATTATGTGTTTGCATAATTTTTGTCGTATATATATGAATTAATACCCATAGACTGAAAATTCACAAAAACGTGGAAAACGGCAAAATATTGCCTAATTCGATGATATTTTGTTTATGTCACATAAAGGAAAAGGGGATGATAAACGTCAAAATATTGCTAAATTCGATGATTTTTCGTACGAAATAAAATGCAAGAAAACTTGCTGAAAATGCAATATTATGCGAAATTCTGAGATATGAAGGCCAAATCACATATCGTGATACTACATGAAATAGAATCGAAATATTGGTAAAAATGAATATATTTACGTAGTATCAAACTACATGAAAAACGTGAAAAAAGTCACCCGTTAACCATATTTGAGGATTTTAACTTCAAATCATAGAGCGAGGTTTCGTATTATTTAGATCCAAGAAAAGACAAATGACAATGTTGTTTCCAATACAAATGATAAAAATCAATGTGTTTTCATTAGAATTAACTAAAATGTTCCTGATTTTCCGTTTATATTACCGATGGAAGATGTACACGAAAATCGCTCTATTCCGGCTGAAACGTCGATATATGCAATAAAAACAGAACTTCTCCCCTTTTCAATATCTTACTCAGTATTTTAACGAGAAACAAAAAGATGATTGAAAATGAAGTATTTAAGGTTATTATCAATTATGTGTTTGCATAATTTTTGTCGTATATATATGAATTAATACCCATAGACTGAAAATTCACAAAAACGTGGAAAACGGCAAAATATTGCCTAATTCGATGATATTTTGTTTATGTCACATAAAGGAAAAGGGGATGATAAACGTCAAAATATTGCTAAATTCGATGATTTTTCGTACGAAACATAATGCAAGAAAACTTGCTTAAAACGCAATATTATGCGAAATTCTGAGATTTGAAGGCCAAATCACATATCGTGATACTACATGAAATAGTATCATTTTTATCGTATATATAATGAATTAATACCTATGGACTGAAAATTCACAAAAACGTGGAAAAACGGCAAAATATTGCCTAATTCGATGATATTTTGTTTAAGTCGCATAAAGGAAAAGGGGAAGATAAACGTCAAAATATTGCTAAATTCGATGATTTTTCGTACAAAACAAAATGCAAGAAAACTTGCTTAAAATGAAATATTATGCGAAATTCTGAGATTTGAAGGCCAAATCACATATCGTGATACTACATGAAATAGAATCGAAATATTGGTAAAAATGAATATATTTACGTAGTATCAAACTACATGAAAAACGTGAAAAAAGTCACTATTTAACCATATTTGAGGATTTTATCTTCAAATCATAGAGAGAGGTTTCGTATTATTTAGATCCAAGAAAAGACTTATGACAATGCTGTTTCCAATACAAATGATAAAAATCAATGTGTTTTCATTAGAATTAACTAAAATGTTCCTGATTTTCCGTTTATATTACCGAGGGAAGATGTACACGTAAAACCGCTCTAATCCGGCTGAAACGTCGATATATGCAATAAAAACCGAACTTCTCCCCTTTTCTATATTTTACTCAGTATTTTAACGAGAAACAAATAGATGATTGAAAATGAAGTATTTAAGGTTATTATCTAATTAATTATAGGTTTGCATCATTTTTATCGTATATATATGAATATATACGATAAAAATAGTCTAAACCCATAGACTTAAAATTCACAAAAACGTGGAAAACGGCAAAATATTGCCTAATTCGATGATATTTTGTTTATGTCACATAAAGGAAAAGGGGATGATAAACGTCAAAATATTGCTAAATTCGATGATTGTTCGTACGAAACAAAAGGCAAGAAAACTTGCTTAAAATGCAATATTATGCGAAATTCTGAGATTTGAAGGCCAAATCACATATCGTGATACTACATGAAATAGAATCGAAATATTGGTAAAAATGAATATATTTACGTAGTATCAAACTACATAAAAAACGTGAAAAAAGTCACCATTTAACCATATTTGAGGATTTTAACTTCAAATCATAGAGCGAGGTTTCGTATTATTTAGATCCAAGAAAAGACATATGACAATGTTGTTTCCAATACAAATGATAAAAATCAATGTGTTTTCATTACAATTAACTAAAATGTTCCTGATTTTCCGTTTATATTACCGAGGGAATATGTACACGTAAAACCGCTCTAATCCGGATGAAACGTCGATATATGCAATAAAAACCGAACTTCTCCCCTTTTCAATATCTTACTCAGTATTTTACCGAGAAACAAATAGATGATTGAAAATGAAGTATTTAAGGTTATTCTCTAATCAATTATGTGTTTGCATAATTTTTATCGTATATATATGAATTAATACCTATAGACTGAAAATTCACAAAAACGTGGAAAACGGCAAAATATTGCCTAATTCGATGATATTTTGTTTAAGTCACATAAAGGAAAAGGGGATGATAAACGTCAAAATATTGCTAAATTCGATGATTTTTCGTACGAAACAAAATGCAAGAAAACTAGCTTAAAATGCAATATTATGCGAAATTCTGAGATTTGAAGGCCAAATCACATATCGTGATACTACATGAAATAGTATCGAAATATTGGTAAAAATGAATATATTTACGTAATATCAAACTACATGAAAAACGTGAAAAAAGTCAAAATATAACCATATTTGAGGATTTTAACTTCAAATCATAGAGCGAGTTTCGTATTATTTAGATCCTAGAAAAGACATATGACAGTGTTGTTTCCAATACAAATGATAAAAATCAATGTGTTTTCATTACAATTAACTAAAATGTTCCTGATTTTCTGTTTATATTACCGAGGGAATATGTACACGTAAAACCGCTCTAATCCGGCTGAAACGTCGATATATGCAATAAAAACAGAACTTCTCCCCTTTTCAATATCTTACTCAGTATTTTAACGAGAAACAAATAGTTGATTGAAAATGAAGTATTTAAGGTTATTATCTAATCAATTATGTGTTTGCATCATTTTTATCGTATATATAATGAATTAATACCTATAGAGTGAAAATTCACAAAAACGTGGAAAAACGGCAAAATATTGCGTAATTCGATGATATTTTGTTTAAATCAAATAAAGGAAAAGGGGATGATAAACGTCAAAATATTGCTAAATTCGATGATTTTTCGTACCAAACAAAATGCAAGAAAACTTGCTTAAAAAGCAATATTATGCGAAATTCTGAGATTTGAAGGCCAAATCACATATCGTGATACTACATGAAATAGAATCGAAATATTGGTAAAAATGAATATATTTACGTAGTATCAAACTACATGAAAAACGTGAAAAAAGTCACCATTTAACCATATTTGAGGATTTTAACTTAAAATCATAGAGCGAGGTTTCGTATTATTTAGATCCAAGAAAAGACATATGACAATGTTGTTTCCAATACAAATGATAAAAATCAATGTGTTTTCATTACAATTAACTAAAATGTTCCTGATTTTCTGTTTATATTACCAAGGGAAGATGTACTCGTAAAACCGCTCTAATTCGGCTGAAACTTCGATATATGCAATAAAAACAGAACTTCTCCCCTTTTCAATATCTTACTCAGTATTTTAACGAGAAACAAATAGTTGATTGAAAATGAAGTATTTAAGGTTATTATCTAATCAATTATGTGTTTGCATCATTTTTATCGTATATATAATGAATTAATACCTATAGACTGAAAATTCACAAAAACGTGGAAAAACGGCAAAATATTGCGTAATTCGATGGTATTTTGTTTAAATCAAATAAAGGAAAACGGGATGATAAACGTCAAAATATTGCTAAATTCGATGATTTTTCGTACGAAATAAAATGCAAGAAAACTTGCTGAAAATGCAATATTATGCGAAATTCTGAGATTTGAAGGCCAAATCACATATCGTGATACTACATGAAATAGAATCGAAATATTGGTAAAAATGAATATATTTACGTAGTATCAAACTACATGAAAAACGTGAAAAAAGTCACCCGTTAACCATATATGAGGATTTTAACTTCAAATCATAGAGCGAGGTTTCGTATTATTTAGATCCAAGAAAAGACAAATGACAATGTTGTTTCCAATACAAATGATAAAAATCAATGTGTTTTCATTAGAATTAACTAAAATGTTCCTGATTTTCCGTTTATATTACCGATGGAAGATGTACACGAAAATCGCTCTATTCCGGCTGAAACGTCGACATATGCAATAAAAACAGAACTTCTCCCCTTTTCAATATCTTACTCAGTATTTTAACGAGAAACAAATAGATGATTGAAAATGAAGTATTTAAGGTTATTATCAATTATGTGTTTGCATAATTTTTGTCGTATATATATGAATTAATACCCATAGACTGAAAATTCACAAAAACGTGGAAAACGGCAAAATATTGCCTAATTCGATGATATTTTGTTTATGTCACATAAAGGAAAAGGGGATGATAAACGTCAAAATATTGCTAAATTCGATGATTTTTCGTACGAAACATAATGCAAGAAAACTTGCTTAAAACGCAATATTATGCGAAATTCTGAGATTTGAAGGCCAAATCACATATCGTGATACTACATGAAATAGTATCATTTTTATCGTATATATAATGAATTAATACCTATGGACTGAAAATTCACAAAAACGTGGAAAAACGGCAAAATATTGCCTAATTCGATGATATTTTGTTTAAGTCGCATAAAGGAAAAGGGGAAGATAAACGTCAAAATATTGCTAAATTCGATGATTTTTCGTACAAAACAAAATGCAAGAAAACTTGCTTAAAATGAAATATTATGCGAAATTCTGAGATTTGAAGGCCAAATCACATATCGTGATACTACATGAAATAGAATCGAAATATTGGTAAAAATGAATATATTTACGTAGTATCAAACTACATGAAAAACGTGAAAAAAGTCACTATTTAACCATATTTGAGGATTTTATCTTCAAATCATAGAGATAGGTTTCGTATTATTTAGATCCAAGAAAAGACTTATGACAATGCTGTTTCCAATACAAATGATAAAAATCAATGTGTTTTCATTAGAATTAACTAAAATGTTCCTGATTTTCCGTTTATATTACCGAGGGAAGATGTACACGTAAAACCGCTCTAATCCGGCTGAAACGTCGATATATGCAATAAAAACCGAACTTCTCCCCTTTTCTATATTTTACTCAGTATTTTAACGAGAAACAAATAGATGATTGAAAATGAAGTATTTAAGGTTATTATCTAATTAATTATAGGTTTGCATCATTTTTATCGTATATATATGAATATATACGATAAAAATAGTCTAAACCCATAGACTTAAAATTCACAAAAACGTGGAAAACGGCAAAATATTGCCTAATTCGATGATATTTTGTTTATGTCACATAAAGGAAAAGGGGATGATAAACGTCAAAATATTGCTAAATTCGATGATTGTTCGTACGAAACAAAAGGCAAGAAAACTTGCTTAAAATGCAATATTATGCGAAATTCTGAGATTTGAAGGCCAAATCACATATCGTGATACTACATGAAATAGAATCGAAATATTGGTAAAAATGAATATATTTACGTAGTATCAAACTACATAAAAAACGTGAAAAAAGTCACCATTTAACCATATTTGAGGATTTTAACTTCAAATCATAGAGCGAGGTTTCGTATTATTTAGATCCAAGAAAAGACATATGACAATGTTGTTTCCAATACAAATGATAAAAATCAATGTGTTTTCATTACAATTAACTAAAATGTTCCTGATTTTCCGTTTATATTACCGAGGGAATATGTACACGTAAAACCGCTCTAATCCGGATGAAACGTATGCAATATGCAATAAAAACCGAACTTCTCCCCTTTTCAATATCTTACTCAGTATTTTACCGAGAAACAAATAGATGATTGAAAATGAAGTATTTAAGGTTATTCTCTAATCAATTATGTGTTTGCATAATTTTTATCGTATATATATGAATTAATACCTATAGACTGAAAATTCACAAAAACGTGGAAAACGGCAAAATATTGCCTAATTCGATGATATTTTGTTTAAGTCACATAAAGGAAAAGGGGATGATAAACGTCAAAATATTGCTAAATTCGATGATTTTTCGTACGAAACAAAATGCAAGAAAACTAGCTTAAAATGCAATATTATGCGAAATTCTGAGATTTGAAGGCCAAATCACATATCGTGATACTACATGAAATAGTATCGAAATATTGGTAAAAATGAATATATTTACGTAATATCAAACTACATGAAAAACGTGAAAAAAGTCAAAATATAACCATATTTGAGGATTTTAACTTCAAATCATAGAGCGAGTTTCGTATTATTTAGATCCTAGAAAAGACATATGACAGTGTTGTTTCCAATACAAATGATAAAAATCAATGTGTTTTCATTACAATTAACTAAAATGTTCCTGATTTTCTGTTTATATTACCGAGGGAATATGTACACGTAAAACCGCTCTAATCCGGCTGAAACGTCGATATATGCAATAAAAACAGAACTTCTCCCCTTTTCAATATCTTACTCAGTATTTTAACGAGAAACAAATAGTTGATTGAAAATGAAGTATTTAAGGTTATTATCTAATCAATTATGTGTTTGCATCATTTTTATCGTATATATAATGAATTAATACCTATAGAGTGAAAATTCACAAAAACGTGGAAAAACGGCAAAATATTGCGTAATTCGATGATATTTTGTTTAAATCAAATAAAGGAAAAGGGGATGATAAACGTCAAAATATTGCTAAATTCGATGATTTTTCGTACGAAACAAAATGCAAGAAAACTTGCTTAAAAAGCAATATTATGCGAAATTCTGAGATTTGAAGGCCAAATCACATATCGTGATACTACATGAAATAGAATCGAAATATTGGTAAAAATGAATATATTTACGTAGTATCAAACTACATGAAAAACGTGAAAAAAGTCACCATTTAACCATATTTGAGGATTTTAACTTAAAATCATAGAGCGAGGTTTCGTATTATTTAGATCCAAGAAAAGACATATGACAATGTTGTTTCCAATACAAATGATAAAAATCAATGTGTTTTCATTACAATTAACTAAAATGTTCCTGATTTTCTGTTTATATTACCAAGGGAAGATGTACTCGTAAAACCGCTCTAATTCGGCTGAAACTTCGATATATGCAATAAAAACAGAACTTCTCCCCTTTTCAATATCTTACTCAGTATTTTAACGAGAAACAAATAGTTGATTGAAAATGAAGTATTTAAGGTTATTATCTAATCAATTATGTGTTTGCATCATTTTTATCGTATATATAATGAATTAATACCTATAGACTGAAAATTCACAAAAACGTGGAAAAACGGCAAAATATTGCGTAATTCGATGATATTTTGTTTAAATCAAATAAAGGAAAACGGGATGATAAACGTCAAAATATTGCTAAATTCGATGATTTTTCGTACGAAATAAAATGCAAGAAAACTTGCTTAAAATGCAATATTATGCGAAATTCTGAGATTTGAAGGCCAAATCACATATCGTGATACTACATGAAATAGAATCGAAATATTGGTAAAAATGAATATATTTACGTAGTATCAAACTACATGAAAAACGTGAAAAAAGTCACCCGTTAACCATATTTGAGGATTTTAACTTCAAATCATAGAGCGAGGTTTCGTATTATTTAGATCCAAGAAAAGACAAATGACAATGTTGTTTCCAATACAAATGATAAAAATCAATGTGTTTTCATTAGAATTAACTAAAATGTTCCTGATTTTCCGTTTATATTACCGATGGAAGATGTACACGAAAATCGCTCTATTCCAGCTGAAACGTCGATATATGCAATAAAAACAGAACTTCTCCCCTTTTCAATATCTTACTCAGTATTTTAACGAGAAACAAATAGATGATTGAAAATGAAGTATTTAAGGTTATTATCAATTATGTGTTTGCATAATTTTTGTCGTATATATATGAATTAATACCCATAGACTGAAAATTCACAAAAACGTGGAAAACGGCAAAATATTGCCTAATTCGATGATATTTTGTTTATGTCACATAAAGGAAAAGGGGATGATAAACGTCAAAATATTGCTAAATTCGATGATTTTTCGTACGAAATAAAATGCAAGAAAACTTGCTGAAAATGCAATATTATGCGAAATTCTGAGATATGAAGGCCAAATCACATATCGTGATACTACATGAAATAGAATCGAAATATTGGTAAAAATGAATATATTTACGTAGTATCAAACTACATGAAAAACGTGAAAAAAGTCACCCGTTAACCATATTTGAGGATTTTAACTTCAAATCATAGAGCGAGGTTTCGTATTATTTAGATCCAAGAAAAGACAAATGACAATGTTGTTTCCAATACAAATGATAAAAATCAATGTGTTTTCATTAGAATTAACTAAAATGTTCCTGATTTTCCGTTTATATTACCGATGGAAGATGTACACGAAAATCGCTCTATTCCGGCTGAAACGTCGATATATGCAATAAAAACAGAACTTCTCCCCTTTTCAATATCTTACTCAGTATTTTAACGAGAAACAAAAAGATGATTGAAAATGAAGTATTTAAGGTTATTATCAATTATGTGTTTGCATAATTTTTGTCGTATATATATGAATTAATACCCATAGACTGAAAATTCACAAAAACGTGGAAAACGGCAAAATATTGCCTAATTCGATGATATTTTGTTTATGTCACATAAAGGAAAAGGGGATGATAAACGTCAAAATATTGCTAAATTCGATGATTTTTCGTACGAAACATAATGCAAGAAAACTTGCTTAAAATGCAATATTATGCGAAATTCTGAGATTTGAAGGCCAAATCACATATCGTGATACTACATGAAATAGTATCATTTTTATCGTATATATAATGAATTAATACCTATGGACTGAAAATTCACAAAAACGTGGAAAAACGGCAAAATATTGCCTAATTCGACGATATTTTGTTTAAGTCGCATAAAGGAAAAGGGGAAGATAAACGTCAAAATATTGCTAAATTCGATGATTTTTCGTACAAAACAAAATGCAAGAAAACTTGCTTAAAATGAAATATTATGCGAAATTCTGAGATTTGAAGGCCAAATCACATATCGAGATACTACATGAAATAGAATCGAAATATTGGTAAAAATGAATATATTTACGTAGTATCAAACTACATGAAAAACGTGAAAAAAGTCACTATTTAACCATATTTGAGGATTTTATCTTCAAATCATAGAGAGAGGTTTCGTATTATTTAGATCCAAGAAAAGACTTATGACAATGCTGTTTCCAATACAAATGATAAAAATCAATGTGTTTTCATTAGAATTAACTAAAATGTTCCTGATTTTCCGTTTATATTACCGAGGGAAGATGTACACGTAAAACCGCTCTAATCAGGCTGAAACGTCGATATATGCAATAAAAACCGAACTTCTCCCCTTTTCTATATTTTACTCAGTATTTTAACGAGAAACAAATAGATGATTGAAAATGAAGTATTTAAGGTTATTATCTAATTAATTATAGGTTTGCATCATTTTTATCGTATATATATGAATATATACGATAAAAATAGTCTAAACCCATAGACTGAAAATTCACAAAAACGTGGAAAACGGCAAAATATTGCGTAATTCGATGATATTTTGTTTAAATCAAATAAAGGAAAACGGGATGATAAACGTCAAAATATTGCTAAATTCGATGATTTTTCGTACGAAACAAAATGCAAGAAAACTAGCTTAAAATGCAATATTATGCGAAATTCTGAGATTTGAAGGCCAAATCACATATCGTGATACTACATGAAATAGAATCGAAATATTGGTAAAAATGAATATATTTACGTAGTATCAAACTACATGAAAAACGTGAAAAAAGTCACTATTTAACCATATTTGAGGATTTTATCTTCAAATCATAGAGAGAGGTTTCGTATTATTTAGATCCAAGAAAAGACTTTTGACAATGCTGTTTCCAAAACAAATGATAAAAATCAATGTGTTTTCATTAGAATTAACTAAAATGTTCCTGATTTTCCGTTTATATTACCGAGGGAAGATGTACACGTAAAACCGCTCTAATCAGGCTGAAACGTCGATATATGCAATAAAAACCGAACTTCTCCCTTTTTCTATATTTTACTCAGTATTTTAACGAGAAACAAATAGATGATTGAAAATGAAGTATTTAAGGTTATTATCTAATTAATTATAGGTTTGCATCATTTTTATCGTATATATATGAATATATACGATAAAAATAGTCTAAACCCATAGACTGAAAATTCACAAAAACGTGGAAAACGGCAAAATATTGCGTAATTCGATGATATTTTGTTTAAATCAAATAAAGGAAAAGGGGATGATAAACGTCAAAATATTGCTAAATTCGATGATTTTTCGTACGAAACAAAATGCAAGAAAACTAGCTTAAAATGCAATATTATGCGAAATTCTGAGATTTGAAGGCCAAATCACATATCGTGATACTACATGAAATAGTATCGAAATATTGGTAAAAATGAATATATTTACGTAATATCAAACTACATGAAAAACGTGAAAAAAGTCAAAATATAACCATATTTGAGGATTTTAACTTCAAATCATAGAGCGAGGTTTCGTATTATTTAGATCCAAGAAAAGACAAATGACAATGTTGTTTCCAATACAAATGATAAAAATCAATGTGTTTTCATTAGAATTAACTAAAATGTTCCTGATTTTCCGTTTATATTACCGATGGAAGATGTACACGAAAATCGGTCTATTCCGGCTGAAACGTCGATATATGCAATAAAAACAGAACTTCTCCCCTTTTCAATATCTTACTCAGTATTTTAACGAGAAACAAATAGATGATTGAAAATGAAGTATTTAAGGTTATTCTCTAATCAATTATGTGTTTGCATAATTTTTATCGTATATATATGAATTAATACCTATAGACTGAAAATTCACAAAAACGTGGAAAACGGCAAAATATTGCCTAATTCGATGATATTTTGTTTAAGTCACATAAAGGAAAAGGGGATGATAAACGTCAAAATATTGCTAAATTCGATGATTTTTCGTACGAAACAAAATGCAAGAAAACTAGCTTAAAATGCAATATTATGCGAAATTCTGAGATTTGAAGGCCAAATCACATATCGTGATACTACATGAAATAGTATCGAAATATTGGTAAAAATGAATATATTTACGTAATATCAAACTACATGAAAAACGTGAAAAAAGTCACCCGTTAACCATATTTGAGGATTTTAACTTCAAATCATAGAGCGAGGTTTCGTATTATTTAGATCCAAGAAAAGACAAATGACAATGTTGTTTCCAATACAAATGATAAAAATCAATGTGTTTTCATTAGAATTAACTAAAATGTTCCTGATTTTCCGTTTATATTACCGATGGAAGATGTACACGAAAATCGCTCTATTCCGGCTGAAACGTCGATATATGCAATAAAAACAGAACTTCTCCCCTTTTCAATATCTTACTCAGTATTTTAACGAGAAACAAATAGATGATTGAAAATGAAGTATTTAAGGTTATTATCAATTATGTGTTTGCATAATTTTTGTCGTATATATATGAATTAATACCCATAGACTGAAAATTCACAAAAACGTGGAAAACGGCAAAATATTGCCTAATTTGATGATATTTTGTTTATGTCACATAAAGGAAAAGGGGATGATAAACGTCAAAATATTGCTAAATTCGATGATTTTTCGTACGAAACATAATGCAAGAAAACTTGCTTAAAATGCAATATTATGCGAAATTCTGAGATTTGAAGGCCAAATCACATATCGTGATACTACATGAAATAGTATCATTTTTATCGTATATATAATGAATTAATACCTATGGACTGAAAATTCACAAAAACGTGGAAAAACGGCAAAATATTGCCTAATTCGATGATATTTTGTTTAAGTCGCATAAAGGAAAAGGGGAAGATAAACGTCAAAATATTGCTAAATTCGATGATTTTTCGTACAAAACAAAATGCAAGAAAACTTGCTTAAAATGAAATATTATGGGAAATTCTGAGATTTGAAGGCCAAATCACATATCGTGATACTACATGAAATAGAATCGAAATATTGGTAAAAATGAATATATTTACGTAGTATCAAACTACATGAAAAACGTGAAAAAAGTCACTATTTAACCATATTTGAGGATTTTATCTTCAAATCATAGAGAGAGGTTTCGTATTATTTAGATCCAAGAAAAGACTTATGACAATGCTGTTTCCAATACAAATGATAAAAATCAATGTGTTTTCATTAGAATTAACTAAAATGTTCCTGATTTTCCGTTTATATTACCGATGGAAAATGTACACGAAAATCGGTCTATTCCGGCTGAAACGTCGATATATGCAATAAAAACAGAACTTCTCCCCTTTTCAATATCTTACTCAGTATTTTAACGAGAAACAAATAGTTGATTGAAAATGAAGTATTTAAGGTTATTATCTAATCAATTATGTGTTTGCATCTTTTTTATCGTATATATAATGAATTAATACCTATAGACTGAAAATTCACAAAAACGTGGAAAAACGGCAAAATATTGCGTAATTCGATGATATTTTGTTTAAATCAAATAAAGGAAAAGGGGATGATAAACGTCAAAATATTGCTAAATTCGATGATTTTTCGTACGAAACAAAATGCAAGAAAACTTGCTTAAAAAGCAATATTATGCGAAATTCAGAGATTTGAAGGCCAAATCACATATCGTGATACTACATGAAATAGAATCGAAATATTGGTAAAAATGAATATATTTACGTAGTATCAATCTACATGAAAAACGTGAAAAAAGTCACCATTTAACCATATTTGAGGATTTTAACTTCAAATCATAGAGCGAGTTTCGTATTATTTAGATCCAAGAAAAGACATATGACAATGTTGTTTCCAATACAAATGATAAAAATCAATGTGTTTTCATTACAATTAACTAAAATGTTCCTGATTTTCTGTTTATATTACCGAGGGAAGATGTACACGTAAAACCGTTCTAATCCGGCTGAAACGTCGATATATGCAATAAAAACAGAACTTCTCCCCTTTTCAATATCTTACTCAGTATTTTAACGAGAAACAAATAGTTGATTGAAAATGAAGTATTTAAGGTTATTATCTAATCAATTATGTGTTTGCATCATTTTTATCGTATATATAATGAATTAATACCTATAGACTGAAAATTCACAAAAACGTGGAAAAACGGCAAAATATTGCGTAATTCGATGATATTTTGTTTAAATCAAATAAAGGAAAAGGGGATGATAAACGTCAAAATATTGCTAAATTCGATGATTTTTCGTACGAAATAAAATGCAAGAAAACTTGCTTAAAATGTAATATTATGCGAAATTCTGAGATTTGAAGGCCAAATCACATATCGTGATACTACATGAAATAGAATCGAAATATTGGTAAAAATTAATATATTTACATAGTATCAAACTACATGAAAAACGTGAAAAAAGTCACCCGTAAACCATATTTGAGGATTTTAACTTCAAATCATAGAGCGAGGTTTCGTAATATTTAGATCCAAGAAAAGACAAATGACAATGTTGTTTCCAATACAAATGATAAAAATCAATGTGTTTTCATTAGAATTAACTAAAATGTTCCTGATTTTCCGTTTATATTACCGATGGAAGATGTACACGAAAATCGCTCTATTCCGGCTGAAACGTCGATATATGCAATAAAAACAGAACTTCTCCCCTTTTCAATATCTTACTCAGTATTTTAACGAGAAACAAATAGATGATTGAAAATGAAGTATTTAAGGTTATTATCAATTATGTGTTTGCATAATTTTTGTCGTATATATATGAATTAATACCCATGGACTGAAAATTCACAAAAACGTGGAAAACGGCAAAATATTGCCTAATTCGATGATATTTTGTTTATGTCACATAAAGGAAAAGGGGATGATAAACGTCAAAATATTGCTAAATTCGATGATTTTTCGTACGAAACATAATGCAAGAAAATTTGCTTAAAATGCAATATTATGCGAAATTCTGAGATTTGAAGGCCAAATCACATATCGTGATACTACATGAAATAGTATCATTTTTATCGTATATATAATGAATTAATACCTATGGACTGAAAATTCACAAAAACGTGGAAAAACGGCAAAATATTGCCTAATTCGATGATATTTTGTTTAAGTCGCATAAAGGAAAAGGGGAAGATAAACGTCAAAATATTGCTAAATTCGATAATTTTCTCGTACAAAACAAAATGCAAGAAAACTTGCTTAAAATGAAATATTGTGCGAAATTCTGAGATTTGAAGGCCAAATCACATATCGTGATACTACATGAAACAGAATCGAAATATTGGTAAAAATGAATATATTTACGTAGTATCAAACTACATGAAAAACGTGAAAAAAGTCACTATTTAACCATATTTGAGGATTTTAACTTCAAATCATAGAGCGAGGTTTCGTATTATTTAGATCCAAGAAAAGACAAATGACAATGTTGTTTCCAATACAAATGATAAAAATCAATGTGTTTTCATTACAATTAACTAAAATGTTCCTGATTTTCCGTTTATATTACCGAGGGAATATGTACACGTAAAACCGCTCTAATCCGGCTGAAACGTCGATATATGCAATAAAAACCGAACTTCTCCCCTTTTCAATATCTTACTTAGTATTTTACCGAGAAACAAATAGATGATTGAAAATGAAGTATTTAAGGTTATTCTCTAATCAATTATGTGTTTGCATAATTTTTATCGTATATATATGAATTAATACCTATAGACTGAAAATTCACAAAAACGTGGAAAACGGCAAAATATTGCCTAATTCGATGATATTTTGTTTAAGTCACATAAAGGAAAAGGGGATGATAAACGTCAAAATATTGCTAAATTCGATGATTTTTCGTACGAAATAAAATGCAAGAAAACTTGCTTAAAATGCAATATTATGCGAAATTCTGAGATTTGAAGGCCAAATCACATATCGTGATACTACATGAAATAGAATCGAAATATTGGTAAAAATGAATATATTTACGTAGTATCAAACTACATGAAAAACGTGAAAAAAGTCACCCGTTAACCATATTTGAGGATTTTAACTTCAAATCATAGAGCGAGGTTTCGTATTATTTAGATCCAAGAAAAGACAAATGACAATGTTGTTTCCAATACAAATGATAAAAATCAATGTTTTTTCATTACAATTAACTAAAATGTTCCTGATTTTCTGTTTATATTACCGAGGGAAGATGTACACGTAAAACCGCTCTAATCCGGCTGAAACGTCGATATATGCAATAAAAACAGAACTTCTCCCCTTTTCAATATCTTACTCAGTATTTTAACGAGAAACAAATAGTTGATTGAAAATGAAGTATTTAAGGTTATTATCTAATCAATTATGTGTTTGCATCATTTTTATCGTATATATAATGAATTAATACCTATAGACTGAAAATTCACAAAAACGTGGAAAAACGGCAAAATATTGCGTAATTCGATGATATTTTGTTTAAATCAAATAAAGGAAAAGGGGATGATAAACGTCAAAATATTGCTAAATTCGATGATTTTTCGTACGAAACAAAATGCAAGAAAACTTGCTTAAAAAGCAATATTATGCGAAATTCTGAGATTTGAAGGCCAAATCAAATATCGTGATACTACATGAAATAGAATCGAAATATTGGTAAAAATGAATATATTTATATCAAACTACATGAAAAACGTGAAAAAAGTCACCATTTAACCATATTTGAGGATTTTAACTTCAAATCATAGAGCGAGGTTTCGTATTATTTAGATCCAAGAAAAGACATATGACAATGTTGTTTCCAATACAAATGATAAAAATCAATGTGTTTTCATCACAATTAACTAAAATGTTCCTGATTTTCTGTTTATATTACCGAGGGAAGATGTACACGTAAAACCGCTCTAATCCGGCTGAAACGTCGATATATGCAATAAAAACAGAACTTCTCCCTTTTTCAATATCTTACTCAGTATTTTAACGAGAAACAAATAATTGATTGAAAATGAAGTATTTAAGGTTATTATCTAATCAATTATGTGTTTGCATCATTTTTATCGTATATATAATGAATTAATACCTATAGACTGAAAATTCACAAAAACGTGGAAAAACGGCAAAATATTGCGTAATTCGATGATATTTTGTTTAAATCAAATAAAGGAAAAGGGGATGATAAACGTCAAAATATTGCTAAATTCGATGATTTTTCGTACGAAACAAAATGCAAGAAAACTTGCTTAAAAAGCAATATTATGCGAAATTCTGAGATTTGAAGGCCAAATCACATATCGTGATACTACATGAAATAGAATCGAAATATTGGTAAAAATGAATATATTTACGTAGTATCAATCTACATGAAAAACGTGAAAAAAGTCACCATTTAACCATATTTGAGGATTTTAACTTCAAATCATAGAGCGAGGTTTCGTATTATTTAGATCCAAGAAAAGACATATGACAATGTTGTTTCCAATACAAATGATAAAAATCAATGTGTTTTCATTACAATTAACTAAAATGTTCCTGATTTTCTGTTTATATTACCGAGGGAAGATGTACACGTAAAACCGCTCTAATCCGGCTGAAACGTCGATATATGCAATAAAAACAGAACTTCTCCCCTTTTCAATATCTTACTCAGTATTTTAACGAGAAACAAATAGTTGATTGAAAATGAAGTATTTAAGGTTATTATCTAATCAATTATGTGTTTGCATCATTTTTATCGTATATATAATGAATTAATACCTATAGACTGAAAATTCACAAAAACGTGGAAAAACGGCAAAATATTGCGTAATTCGATGATATTTTGTTTAAATCAAATAAAGGAAAAGGGGATGATAAACGTCAAAATATTGCTAAATTCGATGATTTTTCGTACGAAATAAAATGCAAGAAAACTTGCTTAAAATGTAATATTATGCGAAATTCTGAGATTTGAAGGCCAAATCACATATCGTGATACTACATGAAATAGAATCGAAATATTGGTAAAAATTAATATATTTACGTAGTATCAAACTACATGAAAAACGTGAAAAAAGTCACCCGTTAACCATATTTGAGGATTTTAACTTCAAATCATAGAGCGAGGTTTCGTATTATTTAGATCCAAGAAAAGACAAATGACAATGTTGTTTCTAATACAAATGATAAAAATCAATGTGTTTTCATTACAATTAACTAAAATGTTCCTGATTTTCTGTTTATATTACCGAGGGAAGATGTACACGTAAAACCGCTCTAATCCGGCTGAAACGTCGATATATGCAATAAAAACAGAACTTCTCCCCTTTTCAATATCTTACTCAGTATTTTAACGAGAAACAAATAGTTGATTGAAAATGAAGTATTTAAGGTTATTATCTAATCAATTATGTGTTTGCATCATTTTTATCGTATATATAATGAATTAATACCTATAGACTGAAAATTCACAAAAACGTGGAAAAACGGCAAAATATTGCGTAATTCGATGATATTTTGTTTAAATCAAATAAAGGAAAAGGGGATGATAAACGTCAAAATATTGCTAAATTCGATGATTTTTCGTTCGAAACAAAATGCAAGAAAACTTGCTTAAAAAGCAATATTATGCGAAATTCTGAGATTTGAAGGCCAAATCACATATCGTGATACTACATGAAATAGAATCGAAATATTGGTAAAAATGAATATATTTACGTAGTATCAAACTACATGAAAAACGTGAAAAAAGTCACCATTTAACCATATTTGAGGATTTTAACTTCAAATCATAGAGCGAGGTTTCGTATTATTTAGATCCAAGAAAAGACATGACAATGTTGTTTCCAATACAAATGATAAAAATCAATGAGTTTTCATTACAATTAACTAAAATGTTCCTGATTTTCTGTTTATATTACCGAGGGAAGATGTACACGTAAAACCGCTCTAATCCGGCTGAAACGTCGATATATGCAATAAAAACAGAACTTCTCCCTTTTTCAATATCTTACTCAGTATTTTAACGAGAAACAAATAATTGATTGAAAATGAAGTATTTAAGGTTATTATCTAATCAATTATGTGTTTGCATCATTTTTATCGTATATATAATGAATTAATACCTATAGACTGAAAATTCACAAAAACGTGGAAAAACGGCAAAATATTGCGTAATTCGATGATATTTTGTTTAAATCAAATAAAGGAAAAGGGGATGATAAACGTCAAAATATTACTAAATTCGATGATTTTTCGTACGAAACAAAATGCAAGAAAACTTGCTTAAAAAGCAATATTATGCGAAATTCTGAGATTTGAAGGCCAAATCACATATCGTGATACTACATGAAATAGAATCGAAATATTGGTAAAAATGAATATATTTACGTAGTATCAAACTACATGAAAAACGTGAAAAAAGTCACCATTTAACCATATTTGAGGATTTTAACTTAAAATCATAGAGCGAGGTTTCGTATTAATTAGATCCAAGAAAAGACATATGACTATGTTGTTTCCAATACAAATGATAAAAATCAATGTGTTTTCATTACAATTAACTAAAATGTTCCTGATTTTCTGTTTATATTACCGAGGGAAGATGTACACGTAAAACCGCTCTAATCCGGCTGAAACGTCGATATATGCAATAAAAACAGAACTTCTCCCCTTTTCAATATCTTACTCAGTATTTTAACGAGAAACAAATAGTTGATTGAAAATGAAGTATTTAAGGTTATTATCTAATCAATTATGTGTTTGCATCATTTTTATCGTATATATAATGAATTAATACCTATAGACTGAAAATTCACAAAAACGTGGAAAAACGGCAAAATATTGCGTAATTCGATGATATTTTGTTTAAATCAAATAAAGGAAAAGGGGATGATAAACGTCAAAATATTGCTAAATTCGATGATTTTTCGTACGAAATAAAATGCAAGAAAACTTGCTTAAATCGTAATATTATGCGAAATTCTGAGATTTGAAGGCCAAATCACATATCGTGATACTACATGAAATAGAATCGAAATATTGGTAAAAATTAATATATTTACGTAGTATCAAACTACATGAAAAACGTGAAAAAAGTCACCCGTAAACCATATTTGAGGATTTTAACTTCAAATCATAGAGCGAGGTTTCGTATTATTTAGATCCAAGAAAAGACAAATGACAATGTTGTTTCCAATACAAATGATAAAAATCAATGTGTTTTCATTAGAATTAACTAAAATGTTCCTGATTTTCCGTTTATATTACCGATGGAAGATGTACACGAAAATCGCTCTATTCCGGCTGAAACGTCGATATATGCAATAAAAACAGAACTTCTCCCTTTTCAATATCTTACTCAGTATTTTAACGAGAAACAAATAGATGATTGAAAATGAAGTATTTAAGGTTATTATCAATTATGTGTTTGCATAATTTTTGTCGTATATATATGAATTAATACCCATAGACTGAAAATTCACAAAAACGTGGAAAACGGCAAAATATTGCCTAATTCGATGATATTTTGTTTATGTCACATAAAGGAAAAGGGGATGATAAACGTCAAAATATTGCTAAATTCGATGATTTTTCGTACGAAATAAAATGCAAGAAAACTTGCTGAAAATGCAATATTATGCGAAATTCTGAGATTTGAAGGCCAAATCACATATCGTGATACTACATGAAATAGAATCGAAATATTGGTAAAAATGAATATATTTACGTAGTATCAAACTACATGAAAAAACGTGAAAAAAGTCACCCGTTAACCATATTTTAGGATTTTAACTTCAAATCATAGAGCGAGGTTTCGTATTATTTAGATCCAAGAAAAGACAAATGACAATGTTGTTTCCAATACAAATGATAAAAATCAATGTGTTTTCATTAGAATTAACTAAAATGTTCCTGATTTTCCGTTTATATTACCGATGGAAGATGTACACGAAAATCGCTCTATTCCGGCTGAAACGTCGATATATGCAATAAAAACAGAAACTTCTCCCCTTTTCAATATCTTACTCAGTATTTTAACGAGAAACAAATAGATGATTGAAAATGAAGTATTTAAGGTTATTATCAATTATGTGTTTTGCATAATTTTTGTCGTATATATATGAATTAATACCCATAGACTGAAAAATTCACAAAAACGTGGAAAACGGCAAAATATTGCCTAATTCGATGATATTTTGTTTATGTCACATAAAGGAAAAGGGGATGATAAACGTCAAAATATTGCTAAATTCGATGATTTTTCGTACGAAACATAATGCAAGAAAATTTGCTTAAAATGCAATATTATGCGAAATTCTGAGATTTGAAGGCCAAATCACATATCGTGATACTACATGAAATAGTATCATTTTTTATCGTATATATAATGAATTAATACCTATGGACTGAAAATTCACAAAAACGTGGAAAAACGGCAAAATATTGCCTAATTCGATGATATTTTGTTTAAGTCGCATAAAGGAAAAGGGGAAGATAAACGTCAAAATATTGCTAAATTCGATGATTTTTCGTACAAAACAAAATGCAAGAAAACTTGCTTAAAAATGAAATATTGTGCGAAATTCTGAGATTTGAAGGCCAAATCACATATCGTGATACTACATGAAACAGAATCGAAATATTGGTAAAAATGAATATATTTACGTAGTATCAAACTACATGAAAAACGTGAAAAAAGTCACTATTTAACCATATTTGAGGATTTTATCTTCAAATCATAGAGATAGGTTTCGTATTATTTTAGATCCAAGAAAAGACTTATGACAATGCTGTTTCCAATACAAATGATAAAAATCAATGTGTTTTTCATTAGAATTAACTAAAATGTTCCTGATTTTCCGTTTATATTACCGAGGGAAGATGTACACGTAAAACCGCTCTAATCCGGCTGAAACGTCGATATATGCAATAAAAACCGAAACTTCTCCCCTTTTCCATATTTTACTCAGTATTTTAACGAGAAACAAATAGATGATTGAAAATGAAGTATTTAAGGTTATTATCTAATTAATTATAGGTTTGCATCATTTTTATCGTATATATATGAATATATACGATAAAAATAGTCTAAACCCATAGACTTAAAATTCACAAAAACGTGGGAAAACGGCAAAATATTGCCTAATTCGATGATATTTTGTTTAAGTCACATAAAGGAAAAGGGGATGATAAACGTCAAATATTGCTAAATTCGATGATTGTTCGTACGAAACAAAAGGCAAGAAAACTTGCTTAAAATGCAATAGTTTGCGAAATTCTGAGATTTGAAGGCCAAATCACATATCGTGATACTACATGAAATAGAATCGAAATATTGGTAAAAATTAATATATTTACGTAGTATCAAACTACATGAAAAACGTGAAAAAAGTCACCATTTAACCATATTTGAGGATTTTAACTTCAAATCATAGAGCGAGGTTTCGTATTATTTAGATCCAAGAAAAGACATATGACAATGTTGTTTCCAATACAAATGATAAAAATCAATGTGTTTTCATTACAATTAACTAAAATGTTCCTGATTTTCCGTTTATATTACCGAGGGAATATGTACACGTAAAACCGCTCTAATCCGGCTGAAACGTCGATATATGCAATAAAAACCGAACTTCTCCCCTTCTCAATATCTTACTCAGTATTTTACCGAGAAACAAATAGATGATTGAAAATGAAGTATTTAAGGTTATTCTCTAATCAATTATGTGTTTGCATAATTTTTATCGTATATATATGAATTAATACCTATAGACTGAAAATTCACAAAAACGTGGAAAACGGCAAAATATTGCCTAATTCGATGATATTTTGTTTAAGTCGCATAAAGGAAAAGGGGAAGATAAACGTCAAAATATTGCTAAATTCGATGATTTTTCGTACAAAACAAAATGCAAGAAAACTTGCTTAAAAAGCAATATTATGCGAAAATTCTGAGATTTGAAGGCCAAATCAAATATCGTGATACTACATGAAATAGAATCGAAATATTGGTAAAAATGAATATATTTACGTAGTATCAAACTACATGAAAAACGTGAAAAAAGTCACCATTTAACCATATTTGAGGATTTTAACTTCAAATCATAGAGCGAGGTTTCGTATTATTTAGATCCAAGAAAAGACATATGACAATGTTGTTTCCAATACAAATGATAAAAATCAATATGTTTTCATTACAATTAACTAAAATGTTCCTGAATTTTCTGTTTATATTACCGAGGGGAAGATGTACGCGAAAATCGCTCTATTCCGGCTGAAACGTCGATATATGCAATAAAAACAGAACTTCTCCCCTTTTCAATATCTTACTCAGTATTTTAACGAGAAACAAATAGATGATTGAAAATGAAGTATTTAAGGTTATTATCAATTATGTGTTTGCATAATTTTTGTCGTATATATATGAATTAATACCCATAGACTGAAAATTCACAAAAACGTGGAAAACGGCAAAATATTGCCTAATTCGATGATATTTTTGTTTATGTCACATAAAGGAAAAGGGGATGATAAACGTCAAAATATTGCTAAATTCGATGATTTTCGTACGAAACAAAATGCAAGAAAACTAGCTTAAAATGCAATATTATGCGAAATTCTGAGATTTGAAGGCCAAATCACATATCGTGATACTACATGAAATAGAATCGAAATATTGGTAAAAATGAATATATTTACGTAGTATCAAACTACATGAAAAACGTGAAAAAAGTCACCCGTTAACCATATTTGAGGATTTTAACTTCAAATCATAGAGCGAGGTTTCGTATTATTTAGATCCAAGAAAAGACAAATGACAATGTTGTTTCCAATACAAATGATAAAAATCAATGTGGTTTTCATTACAATTAACTAAAATGTTCCTGATTTTCCGTTTATATTACCGAGGGAATATGTACACGTAAAACCGCTCTAATCCGGCTGAAACGTCGATATATGCAATAAAAACCGAACTTCTCCCCTTTTCAATATCTTACTTAGTATTTTACCGAGAAACAAATAGATGATTGAAAATGAAGTATTTAAGGTTATTCTCTAATCAATTATGTGTTTGCATAATTTTTATCGTATATATATGAATTAATACCTATAGACTGAAAATTCACAAAAACGTGGAAAACGGCAAAATATTGCCTAATTCGATGATATTTTGTTTAAGTCACATAAAGGAAAAGGGGATGATAAACGTCAAAAATATTGCTAAATTCGATGATTTTTCGTACGAAATAAAATGCAAGAAAACTTGCTTAAAATGCAATATTATGCGAAATTCTGAGATTTGAAGGCCAAATTCACATATCGTGATACTACATGAAATAGAATCGAAATATTGGTAAAAATGAATATATTTACGTAGTATCAAACTACATGAAAAAACGTGAAAAAAGTCACCCGTTAACCATATTTGAGGATTTTAACTTCAAATCATAGAGCGAGGTTTCGTATTATTTAGATCCAAGAAAAGACAAATGACAATGTTGTTTCCAATACAAATGATAAAAATCAATGTTTTTTCATTACAATTAACTAAAATGTTTCCTGATTTTCTGTTTATATTACCGAGGGAAGATGTACACGTAAAACCGCTCTAATCCGGCTGAAACGTCGATATATGCAATAAAAACAGAACTTCTCCCCTTTTCAATATCTTACTCAGTATTTTAACGAGAAACAAATAGTTGATTGAAAATGAAGTATTTAAGGTTATTATCTAATCAATTATGTGTTTGCATCATTTTTATCGTATATATAATGAATTAATACCTATAGACTGAAAATTCACAAAAACGTGGAAAAACGGCAAAATATTGCGTAATTCGATGATATTTTGTTTAAATCAAATAAAGGAAAGGGGATGATAACGTCAAAATATTGCTAAATTCGATGATTTTTCGTACGAAACAAAATGCAAGAAAACTTGCTTAAAAAGCAATATTATGCGAAATTCTGAGATTTGAAGGCCAAATCAAATATCGTGATACTACATGAAATAGAATCGAAATATTGGTAAAAAATGAATATATTTATATCAAAACTACATGAAAAACGTGAAAAAAGTCACCATTTAACCATATTTGAGGATTTTAACTTCAAATCATAGAGCGAGGTTTCGTATTATTTAGATCCAAGAAAAGACATATGACAATGTTGTTTCCAATACAAATGATAAAAATCAATGTGTTTTCATTACAATTAACTAAAATGTTCCTGATTTTCTGTTTATATTACCGAGGGAAGATGTACACGAAAATCGCTCTATTCCGGCTGAAACGTCGATATATGCAATAAAAACAGAACTTCTCCCCTTTTCAATATCTTACTCAGTATTTTAACGAGAAACAAATAGATGATTTAAAATGAAGTATTTAAGGTTATTATCAATTATGTGTTTGCATAATTTTTGTCGTATATATATGAATTAATACCCATAGACTGAAAATTCACAAAAACGTGGAAAACGGCAAAATATTGCCTAATTCGATTGATATTTTGTTTAAGTCGCATAAAGGAAAAGGGGAAGATAAACGTCAAAATATTGCTAAATTCGATGATTTTTCGTACAAAACAAAATGCAAGAAAACTTGCTTAAAATGAAATATTATGCGAAATTCTGAGATTTGAAGGCCAAATCACATATCGTGATACTACATGAAATAGAATCGAAATATTGGTAAAAATGAATATATTTACGTAGTATCAAACTACATGAAAAACGTGAAAAAAGTCACTATTTAACCATATTTGAGGATTTTTATCTTCAAATCATAGAGAGAGGTTTCGTATTATTTAGATCCAAGAAAGACTTATGACAATGCTGTTTCCAATACAAATGATAAAAATCAATGTGTTTTCATTAGAATTAACTAAAATGTTCCTGATTTTCCGTTTATATTACCGATGGAAGATGTACACGAAAATCGCTCTATTCCGGCTGAAACGTCGATATATGCAATAAAAACCGAACTTCTCCCCTTTTCTATATTTTTACTCAGTATTTTAACGAGAAACAAATAGATGATTGAAAATGAAGTATTTAAGGTTATTATCTAATTAATTATAGGTTTGCATCATTTTTATCGTATATATATGAATATATACGATAAAATAGTCTAAACCCATAGACTTAAATTCACAAAAACGTGGAAAAACGGCAAAATATTGCCTAATTCGATGATATTTTGTTTAAGTCACATAAAGGAAAAGGGGATGATAAACGTCAAAATATTGCTAAATTCGATGATTGTTCGTACGAAACAAAAGGCAAGAAAACTTGCTTAAAATGCAATATTATGCGAAATTCTGAGATTTGAAGGCCAAATCACATATCGTGATACTACATGAAATAGAATCGAAATATTGGTAAAAATGAATATATTTACGTAGTATCAAACTACATGAAAAACGTGAAAAAAGTCACCATTTAACCATATTTGAGGATTTTAACTTCAAATCATAGAGCGAGGTTTCGTATTATTTAGATCCAAGAAAAGACATATGACAATGTTGTTTCCAATACAAATGATAAAAATCAATGTGTTTTCATTACAATTAACTAAAATGTTCCTGATTTTCTGTTTATATTACCGAGGGAAGATGTACACGAAAATCGCTCTATTCCGGCTGAAACGTCGATATATGCAATAAAAACAGAACTTCTCCCCTTTTCAATATCTTACTCAGTATTTTAACGAGAAACAAATAGATGATTGAAAATGAAGTATTTAAGGTTATTATCAATTATGTGTTTGCATAATTTTTGTCGTATATATATGAATTAATACCCATAGACTGAAAATTCACAAAAACGTGGAAAACGGCAAAATATTGCCTAATTCGATGATAATTTTGTTTGCCACATAAAGGAAAAGGGGATGATAAACGTCAAAAATATTGCTAAATTCGATGATTTTTTCGTACGAAATAAAATGCAAGAAAACT